>NC_026005.2:43441915-43464072 GCF_000442705.2 Elaeis guineensis
GACTCTGAGAAATGGCTAGAGGCCATGAAATCCGAAATGGAGTCCATGAAGGTCAACGATGTGTGGACATTGGTTGACCCACCCGAAGGAGTAAAACCCATAGGGTGTAAGTGGGTCTTCAAAAGGAAGAGGGGCGCAGACGGAAAGGTGGAGACCTATAAAGCCCGTCTGGTTGCCAAGGGATATCGTCAACGTTATGGTATAGACTATGACGAGACGTTTTCTCCTGTGGCAATGCTCAAATCCATTCAGGAATGCTTGCGATAGCTGCCCATCTGGACTATGAAATCTGGCAGATGGATATGAAGACAGCTTTCCTAAAGGAGAGCTGAAGAAGAGGTGTATATGATACAACCTGAAGGGTTCACATCCACAGATGAGTCTAAGGTGTGCAAGCTACAGAGGTCCATTTATGGACTTTAAGCAGGCATCGGAGTTGGAACATACGTTTTGATAGGACGATCAAAACGTATGGCTTCGTTAAGAACGGAGAAGAGCCCTGCATTTTATAAGTGGGCTAATGGTCCAGTAGTAGTAATTTCTTGTATTGTATGTGGATAACATTCTCTTAATCGGGAATGATGTCCCTGCATTACAGGGAATAAAGATTTGGCTATCGTCACAGTTCTCCATGAAGGATCTGGGAGAAGCTTCCTACATCCTAGGGATGAGGATCTATAGGGATAGATCCAAAAAGTTGCTTGGCTTATCCCAGTCCACGTACATTGATACTATGCTGAAAAAGTTCAGCATGAAAATTTCAAGAAAGGCTATCTACCGATTAGGCCATGGAATTTCTCTCTCGAAGAGGGATGACAACACCTCAAGAGAGAGAGCGTATGGGCAGGATTCCATATGCTTCGGCAGTGGGATCTATCATGTACGCATGACATTACATGACCAGATGTGGCATACTCACTAGGGTAGTGAGTAGATACCAATCTGATCCAGAGAGAATCACTAGAAGGTTGTTAAAACCATCCTGAAGTATTTAGAAATACTAAGGACCAGTGGCTTATATATGGTGAATCAGACTTGAGACTTATAGGGTTTTACAGACTCTAGTTTCCAGTCTGATCGCGATGATAGCAAGAGTGTGTCAGGATTTATTTTTACCCTTAATGGTGGGGCTGTCTGCTGGAAGAGTTCCAAGCAGCACACTGTGGCTGATTCAGTATGCGAGGCAGAGTATATTGCCATCAGATGCTGCCAAAGAAGCGGTGTGGCTGAAAAAATTTATCACCGAGCTCGGAGTAGCACCCTCCTTTGTTGGTCCAGTTCTGCTCTACCTGCGACAGCTCTGGAGCCATTGCTCAGGCGAAGGAACCAAAGGCACACCAGCGGACGAAGCATATTCTGCACCGCTACCATCTCATCCGGGAGATCGTGGATCGAGATGACGTCGACCTTCAGAAGATCGACGGAAGGAGAACCTGGCCAACCCATTCACTAAAGCCATTGCGGTGAAGGAGTTCAACGACTACAAGTCGAAGATGGGTACTAGATACTGCACCGATAGGCTTTAGGCCAAGTGGGAGATTGTTGGGAATAGTGTCCCAAAGCCAATCGTCAGTCTGTTGACGGTTGTGCTCCTTTTTGTATTAGTACATGAATTATAAATAAATAAAAAAGTTATTTTGATATTTTTTCATCACAAATGTTTCATCTTCTAATGAACTCCTGTGTTGTGGTGAAGTCCTTAGGACTATTTAGACTCGACAAAGGAGGATTTGTCGCTTTAGTCCTTAAACATGTTCGCGACCAAATGATACGTTGTTACCAAGGACGACAATTTATCGAGCATAGGTCGTTGTGTGCCATATGGGTTGGTTGTCCTCATAACCAAAGAGTGTGGAGACACTGGTATGGCATACAGGTGAGATGTAATGGTACATCTGCACTGAACGTGACCAACTCCGGAGCTATTTCTGCTGTCAAGATTTGCTCCGATGGGATATGGGTATAAATGTCCCTCCGACCTGAGACCGCCACGGTGACTTGCAAGCAACTCACTGCACTTAGGCACTGGACTACCTGAATTTCTAATTCAGTGACGGAAGGTTGCTGGGTGTAGTCAAGTACTTGACTTGTCGGTGCGTGTGTCAAGATGGGATTGACCACTCCAGTTTAGGAGCTGTGTACAGTCGTGTTTCAATTTAGCAAAACCTTGGCCAGGGTAGTCCTAGTGAGGAGTCCACAGGACTAATTGAGTTGAGCACAATTCGGATGATATCATCAGGGTTGACAGTTTTAACCCTGAGTATCCTAAACACAGGGGTCAAAAGGGATGAATTTATACGGTAACCATATTCCACGTAAGGTTCTGAATGTTGTGATTGCGATTATTCGACCTATCCGGTCGTTCGGGTACCATTGCTAGATGGTCACTTCGATTAGTACAGAAATTGGTTCCTGTGCTACCGGTTTAGGTTCGAACCTGCGGGGTCACACACATTAGAGGTTCCTTTCTGATCTGATGGCTGATTATGAGTCTTATCTGTCTGGGACTCTATGATTAAGAATTAGGATTCTCTAATCATGAGTTCCACACATTTTGGGTACCGGGGTCAAAATTTTGAATTTCAAATTTTGAATTTAAAATTTGAATTCTTTGATCAGGGTTTCATATCGATGGTCTCTGATGCCTGATTGCCCATCGGATTTGGATTCAATATTTATGAGAGGTTTAATTAGTGATTTGATTGCTAATTAACTCAATTTGATTGAGTAATTATTTTTGAATCAAGTCCAATTGAATTGGTTTCAGTTTGGATAGACCCGATTAGGTTAAATGTTGACCTAATCGCTAAGGTGGTTTAGTCCCTGATTTGATCAGGGGTTAGGCTTAGTTAATTCCTGATTTAATTAGAATTTTATTGAGCTTAATTAAGCCTAATTATGTTGGGTTTAATCTGATCTAATTGTGCTTAACCTATTTTAAACTAGGTTGGCTCAATTTGAATCAAACCACCTTGTTTTAAATTCCCTGCGACACCCAACTTCCTTGCACCCATTTGAATTCACGAGAAGAAACTTCTCGTGAAATTTTTCTCACTCAAAACCCTTCCCCATGCCCTCATTTGTGCGCCATATGGATGGATAAAATAATTAGTTAGCCATTCAAATTCAAAGCATGTTTGAATTTGAATGGATAACTTATCACTTGCCCTTTCATCCTTATCCATTTTGTGCGCCACATTACTTACACGAGAAAAGGTTTCTCGTGAAACATTTTCCACGCATAAAGAGCCACGCCCCTTCTCTTCTCACACCCAAAAGGATAGGGATAAGTTGGTTTTCGTTTGAATTCAAATGTGTAACCTCTTGTCTTTATCCTCTCACGCGGATAAGACACGTTCGACGTTGTTTTAAAAAGAGGAGAAAGGTGGGACGTGCGTAAAAATTTTAGGAGAAAAACTTTGGGGCGTGAGGAAGGCTTCTACGCAAGGTGAAGGTCCAAAACCTTTCGAGAGAAAAAGAAAGAAAAGAGAGAAAATTGGGCGCAGGGTTTTTGGTGTGTACCCTAGGGTTTCTACCTAGGGTTCGGGAAGTGAGATTGGTGTGCCACGAGTGTCGTGAGTCCACCAAATTTTAGGGAGAGATCCATCAGCCTCTCAAGCAACTGTGCAGATGATCCAGAACATCCGAGAAGATGGCACACATCGATCGAAAGAGTTCGATCAACATCTGCCATCAAAAGGGTGAAATCACGAACTAGCATTCGTGAGGAGCTGATCAGACGGGAGCTTCGTGTGGATGATCCACAGAGGTCAGACATTTGTGTGGCTGCGACGTGATGATCAGAGCCCCCCGACGGTGATCAAATTGCGGTGATCGACTACCCGCAAAAAGTGATGTGTTCTGAACACGGTACTGTAAAACGTTTACTGATTCAAATTTGAATTTCAAATTTAAATGCATACTGTTGTATCATATTTAGATCCTAGTGTAGGGTTAATTAGTATTAATTAATGAGATTAATTAATAATTCTGCTGTAAAATAGTAATTTTGAAAAAGTTTTAAGATTACCATTTTGCCCCTGCACTAAATTTTCGCTTCAAATGGTATCAGAGCATGGTTCTAGAATATGATATACATATGCATGCGTAGATTAAGGTGTAATCTATAAGTTTAAATTTAAAATTCAAAATTCAAAATTCGAAATTCAAAAAGATTTGAAATTTAAAATTTGAAATTTGAAATTTGTTAGAAGTTTCAAATTTGAAATTCAAAATTTGAAATTTGAAATTTGGTTGAAATCTTAAATTTGAAATTCGAAATTTAAAATTTGAAATTCAAAATTCAAAATTTGAAATTTGAAATTTGGTTGAAATCTCAAATTTGAAATTTGAGATTTGAAATTCGAAATTTAAAATTTGAAATTCAAAATTCAAAATTTAAAATTCAAAGATTGGAAATTCGAAATTTGAAATTTGGTTGAAATCTCAAATTTGAAATTTAAAATTTGAAATTTAAAATTTGAAATTTGAAATTCAAAATTTAAAATTTGAAATTGGTATATTTAGATATACTTGATCCAAGTAGCAAGTAATCTAATTGGGTTGGTTGCCATGGCCGTCCGGTCATAGGAGAAAAGTAGGATTTAAAGGCCCTCTCTTCCCATTCGATGGGGTCTCCTATGGCGGTAGGGGTGCCGATGCAATTATATCCCATACCGATGAAGCAGCGAAAGGATTTAATTAAGAAATTTATCATGAATGTGTTAGATTAGATCTAAAAGAAAATTTATGATTTATTTTGAGTTATTTTCTGTTATGAAATGAGCAATAGAATTGTTGTTTATGAAATGTGCTGATCCGTTTGTGAAATGAGTTAACACATTTGGTGAACAGAAAATAAAATCTTTCAAATTTGAAAATTATTTTCAAAATGCCAAACCCTGACCCATCAGCCAAAGTACTTAATTAAAAGAATTAAGTGTTGTCTAGTAGGTCTAGAATTGTGAATTAAGACCTAAGACAATTGCATAAACTTGTGGGTCAATGGGTTAGATGAATTAGGTCCATAATTGGGTTAGACCTAAGGTTAGTTTAAAAAATGGACTAAATGGAGTAATTAGTCAAATCTAATCAAAAGTTGAATTAGATTAGGTCAAGGATACTCTAGACTCAACTTCAATAGTTGTAGTTGAATGGGTCCATGTCTTTAACTAGACCAAGATGGACTTAATTCATGGCTACGCGGTGGAGCCCTATTTACTAAGTTGATCAAAATTAAAACTAATGAACCGGTTGGTGTCTAAGGTAAGTTCGGCAGTTTTGACCAGTGGTTCTTAAGCGGGAGCTACTCACATTGATTCGATCATTGACGAGTTAATGGCAAATCCCCACCACTGATCTCACTTACCTGGCCAATCTGGTAAGTTAGATTTTGATTAGATCACTTGGTGATTAGAGCTCACCCATATCATTAGGTAAATCAGTGTGACTGATTTAGGTGCTCCTAATGCCAGCTTTAATTAAATCCTTTTTTAATCAACTTGATGAAGTCAGTGGGAGGATTGAAATTGGCTGGATGATTTCTTCTCTACTATTCTTTAATAAAATTCTCAAAATTATTAGGTCCCTAAAATGATTAAGTTATAATGATAACTAAGTCATAGCCTTCCATTAAGTGAGTGATAATGAGTCCATTAGTTCAATGATCATTGGAGGCCCAAAGGCCTGGTGCTCATTGGCTAATGGAATTATTATTCATAATATGATAATTTGATTGAGTCTTTCTGATGGTGGTTAGGTTGGCCGGCCAAAGTCGGACCTGATCATTTATTGGTCCGATTCACTAAATTAAGTCATGTTAATGGTTGGACCTAACCAGATCTTTTCAGTGGAGGCCAAAGCCTACTGATTAGGTTCTGGGGCAAAATCAATTACTAGAAGTTGTTTAGAGAAATAACTGGTTAAGAACCTACCCATAGATGCACATGGGTTGACAAACCAAAGTTGGGCTCGTGTGTAGTCTGTGTGGATTCTAGTACCCATTAAGGAATTAAAGTAATTCCTCGAATTGAAGGATGAGGCTATCAGTTCGTAAAAATATTGAAAAAAATTTTAGACTAAAATCCAAGTCTTTAGTATTAATTTATGTACTAATAGAGGTCTCATTTTTCTTTAAGCAGCTATGGCCACTACCCTGTCGCTCCGATCATTATTAGATAATGACAAGCTCATGGGACCCAATTTCGATAGCTGGTATCGAAAATTGAAAATTATCCTTGAGCATGAGCGGATCCTTTATGTAGTAACGGATCCAGCACCTGAGGAGCCAGCTCCGAACGCTAGTAAGGCGATCCGAGACACTTACTTGAAGTGGCGCAATGACTGCACCACCGTTCGATGTATTATGCTGGCAGCAATGAATGACGAGTTCAGCCGAAGGTTTGAGAACGCCCAGCCACAGGAGATGCTTCAAATGTTGAACGACTCCTTTGGCACGCCTGATGACGTTGAAAGGCACAAAACTAGTTGTGCCATTTTCAATGCTCGAATGAGGGATGGGGCCTCAGTCACTGATCATGTACTGTACATGATCGAGATGATTGAGCGCCTAAGCAAATTGGGCTTTCCTCTGCACGAGCAGCTCGGTAAGGATGCGATCCTTAATTCTTTGCCCAAGTCCTTCCTCCCATTCCTTACTCATTTTCGAATGACAAAGCCTGCAGTAAACTACCACGGATTGTTGGGGTTGCTGCAGAACTTTGAGAAGGATCACCAACTCCATAAGGAGTCGGTGAATGTAGTGGGAGGGTCTTCTTCTCGTCATCAACCCTTTGGGAAGGGGAAGAAGAACAAGAAGAAGAAAAATAAGAAGGTGCAATCTCATGCTGGGACAGTAGCACGGGGTCAGACCAAGAAGCGCAAGCACGACCAGAGCCAGGCGGAGTGCTTCTTTTGCAAGAAGCACGGGCATTGGAAGAGGAACTGTCCTCAATACATTGCCTCTCTGGACCCGAACAGGCCAAAGAAGAAGCAAAGTAATTATATGATAACTCCTTGCAACTTTTTGATTTGTGATACTACTGCCTGGGTATTGGATACCGGAAGCCCTTATCATATTTGTAATTCGATGCAGGGTCTGCAGGTCAGTAGAAGATTTGATGAAGGCGAGAGGTTCCCGAACGTTGGAGATGGAAGCAAAGTTCCAGTTCTAGCTTTAGGAATCATGAGTCTTGTAATCAATTCTCGTAATGTAATTCTGAGTGAATGTCACTATTGTCCAAGTTTTTTATTAAATATTATTTCTGTAGGCCTTTTGGCCATGTACGGTTATGATTTTTTAATAAAAGGAAATATTTGCAATATCATTTTGAATGGTGTTACAATATTTGTTGGATAATTAAATAATAGAATTTACTTACTATCACAGCCTGTTAATGTGGTTCAAAAATTCGATAAACGCTCTAGAATAGATAATGTGTCAGAAGTCTACCTTTGGCACTGTAGGCTAGGTCATATCAATAAGAACAGGATAAACAGGTTGGCTCAAGAAGGAATTCTTGAAGTTAGTGATTGTGAATCACTTCCAACCTGTGAGTCCTGTCTTCTTGGGAAGATGACCAAGTCACCTTTTACTGGAAAAGGTGAGCGAGCCAGTGAACTCTTAGGTCTGGTACATTCTGATGTATATGGACCCATGAGCTCAAGTGCAAGAGGTGGATTTTTCTACTTCATAACCTTCACAGACGACCTATCTAGATATGGGTATGTCTATATAATGAAGCATAAGTCGGAATCATTTGAAATGTTCAAACTATTCCGAAATGAGGTAGAAAAATAAATTGGAAAGTGTATTAAAACTCTTCGATCTGATCGAGGAGGTGAATACCTTTCCAATGAGTTTCTGATGTATCTAGGGGAGAATGGGATTCTCTCTCAGTGGACTCCTCCTGGAACACCACAGCATAATGGTGTGTCTGAAAGGAGGAATCGGACCCTGTTAGACATGGTTCGATCCATGATGGAGTTTGCTGGTCTGCCGATCTCCCTCTGGGGATATGCGCTCGAATCGGCTTGTTACCTTCTAAATAGAGTTTCGAGTAAATCTGTAGCCAAAATGCCATATGAGATATGGATAGGACGTAAGCCAGTACTCTCGCACCTTAGGGTTTGGGGGTGTCCGACTTATGTTAAACGTTTAATTACAGACAAGCTTGGACCTAGGTCTGACAAGTATAATTTTATAGGGTACCCAAAAGAGACCAAAGGGTATTATTTCTACCTTGCTGATGAGCAAAAGGTGTTTGTCAGCCTTAAGACAATCTTTTTAGAAAAGGAGTTCCTTAGTGAAGGAACTGTTGCCTCTAAAGTCGAACTTGACGAAGTTCGACAGGTGGAAAAACCGACACATGTTACTGAACCTGAACCGGATTTGATTAGATCAGATCCGGAGCCCATTGATTATGCACCCTTAAGGCGGTCTGGTAGAGTACCACATCAACCAGACAGATACTATAGTTTCTTGGTCCGGGATGGTGATACTGTCGAACTTGATGAAAACGATGAGGATCCGATCACCTACATGGATGCAATGCAGAGACCTGACTCTGAGAAATGGCTAGAGGTCATGAAATCCAAAATGGAGTCCATGAAGGTCAACGATGTGTGGACATTGGTTGACCCACCCGAAGGACTAAAACCCATAGGGTGTAAGTGGGTCTTCAAAAGGAAGAGGGGCGCAGACGGAAAGGTGGAGACCTATAAAGCCCATCTGGTTGCCAAGGGATATCGTCAACGTTATGGTATAGACTATGACGAGACGTTTTCTCCTGTGGCAATGCTCAAATCCATTCGGATTATGCTTGCGATAGCTGCCCATCTGGACTATGAAATCTGACAGATGGATGTGAAGACAGCTTTCCTAAACGGAGAGCTGGACGAAGAGGTGTATATGATACAACCTGAAGGGTTCACATCCACAGATGAGTCTAAGGTGTGCAAGCTACAGAGGTCCATTTATGGACTTAAGCAGGCATCTCGGAGTTGGAACATACATTTTGATAGGACGATCAAAACGTATGGCTTCGTTAAGAACGGAGAAGAGCCCTGCATTTATAAGTGGGCTAATGGTCCAGTAGTAGTATTTCTTGTATTGTATGTGGATGACATTCTCTTAATCGAGAATGATGTCCCTGCATTACAGGGAATAAAGATTTGGCTATCGTCACAGTTCTCCATGAAGTATCTGGGAGAAGCTTCCTACATCCTAGGGATGAGGATCTATAGGGATAGATCTAAAAAGTTGCTTGGCTTATCCCAATCCACGTACATTGATACTATGCTGAAAAGGTTCAGCATGAAAAATTCCAAGAAAGGCTATCTACCGATAGGCCATAGAATTTTTCTCTCGAAGAGGGATTGTCCGACAACACCTCAAGAGAGAGAGCGTGTGGATAGGATTCCATATGCTTCGGCAGTGGGATCTATCATGTACGCCATGACATGTACACAACCAGATGTGGCATACGCACTAGGGGTAGTGAGTAGATACCAATCTGATCCAGGAGAGAATCACTGGAAGGTTGTTAAAACCATCCTGAAGTATTTAAGAAATACTAAGGACCAGTGGCTTATATATGGTGAATCGAACTTGAGACTTATAGGGTTTACAGACTCTAGTTTCCAGTCTGATCGTGATGATAGCAAGAGTGTGTCAGGATTTATTTTTACCCTTAATGGTGGGGCTGTCTGCTGGAAGAGTTCCAAGCAGCACACTGTGGCTGATTCAGTATGCGAGGCAGAGTATATTGCTGCATCAGATGCTGCCAAAGAAGTGGTGTGGCTGAGAAAATTCATCACCGAGCTCAGAGTAGCACCCTCCCTTGTTGGTCCAGTTCTGCTCTACTGCGACAGCTCTGGAGCCATTGCTCAGGCGAAGGAACCAAAGGCACACCAGCGGACGAAGCATATTCTGCGCCGCTACCATCTCATCCGGAAGATCGTGGATCGAGGTGATGTCGACTTTCAGAAGATCGACGGGAAGAAGAACCTGGCCGACCCATTCACTAAAGCCATTGCGGTGAAGGAGTTCAACGACTACAAGTCGAAGATGGGTATTAGATACTGCACCGATAGGCTTTAGGCCAAGTGGGAGATTGTTGGGAATAGTGTCCCAAAGCCAATCGTCAGTCTGTTGACGGTTGTGCTCCTTTTTGTATTAGTAGATGAATTATAAATAAATAAAAGTTATTTTGATATTTTTTCATCACAAATGTTTCATCTTCTAATGAACTCCTATGTTGTGGTGAAGTCCTTAGGACTATTTAGACTCGACAAAGGAGGATTTGTCGCTTAGTCCTTAAACATGTTCGCGACCAAATGATACATTGTTACCAAAGACGACAACGTTTATCGAGCATAGGTCGTTGTGTGCCATATGGGTTGGTTGTCCTCATAACCAAAGAGTGTGGAGACACTGGTATGGCATACAGGTGAGATGTAATGGTACATCTTCACTGAACGTGACCAACTCCGGAGCTATTTCTGCTGTCAAGATTTGCTCCGATGGGATATGGGTATTAATGTCCCTCCGACCTGAGACCGCCACGGTGACTTGCAAGCAACTCACTGCACTTAGGCACTAGACTACCTGAATTTCTAATTCAGTGACGGAAGGTTGCTGGGTGTAGTCAAGTACTTGACTTGTCGGTGCGTGTGTCAAGATGGGATTGACCACTCCAGTTTAGGAGCTGTGTACAGTCGTGTTTCAATTTAGCAAAACCTTGGCCAGGGTAGTCCTAGTGAGGAGTCATAGGACTAATTGAGTTGAGCATGATTCGGATGATATCATCAGGGTTGACAGTTTAACCCTGAGTAGTCCTAAACACAGGGGTCAAAAGGGATGAATTATACGGTAACCATATTCACGTAGGTTCTGAATGTTGCGATTGTGATTATTTGACCTATCCGATCGTCGGATACCATTGCTAGATGGTCACTTCGATTAGTACAGGAATTGGTTCCTGTGCTACCGGTTTAGGTTCGAACCTGCGAGGTCACACACATTAGAGGTTCCTTTCTGATCTGATGGTTGATTATGAGTCTTATCTGTCTGGGACTCTATGATTGAGAATTAAGATTCTCTGATCATGAGTTCCACACATTTTGGGTACCGGGATCAAAATTTTGAATTTCAAATTTTGAATTTGAAATTTGAATTCTTTGATCAGGGTTTCATATCGATGGTCTTTGATGCCTGATTATCCATCGGATTTGGACTCAATATTTATGAGAGGTTTAATTAGTGATTTGATTGCTAATTAACTCAATTTGATTGAGTAATTATTTTTGAATCAAGTCCAATTGAATTGGTTTCAGTTTGGATAGACCCGATTAGGTTAAATGTTGACCTAATCGCTAAGGTGGTTTAGTCCCTGATTTGATCAGGGGTTAGGCTTAGTTAATTCTTGATTTAATTAGGATTTTATTGAGCCTAATTAAGCCTAATTATGTTGGGTTTAATCTGGTCTAATTGTGCTTAACCTATTTTAAACTAGGTTGGCTCAATTTGAATCAAACCACCTTGTTTTAAATTTCCTGCGACACCCAACTTTCTTGCACCCATTTGAATTCACGAGAAGAAACTTCTCGTGAAATTTTTCTCATGCAAAACTCTTCCCGACGCCCTCATTTGTGCGCCATATGGATGGATAAAATAATTAGTTAGCTATTCAAATTCAAAGCATGTTTGAATTTGAATGGCTAACTTATCACTTGCCCTTTCATCCTTATCCATTTTGTGCACCACATTACTTACACGAGAAAAGGTTTCTCATGAAATATTTTCCATGCACAAAGAGCCATGCCCCTTCTCTTCTCACGCCCAAAAGGATAGGGATAAGTTGGTTTTCGTTTGAATTCAAATTTGATTTGAATTCAAATGTGTAACCTCTTGTCTTTATCCTCTCACGCGGATAAGACACGTTCGACGTTGTTTTAAAAAGAGGAGAAAGGTGGGACGTACGTAGAAATTTTAGGAGAGAAATTTTGGGGCGTGAGGAAGGCTTCTGCGCAAGGTGAAGGTCCAAAACCTTCCGAAAGAAAAAGAAAGAAAAGAGAGAAAATTGGGCGCAGGGTTTTTGGTGTGTACCCTAGGGTTTCTACCTAGGGTTCGGGAAGTGAGATTGGTGTGCCACGAGTATCGTGAGTCCACCAAATTTCAGGGAGAGATCCATCAGCCTCTCAAGCAACTGTGCAGACGATCCAGAGCATCCAAGAAATCGGCACACATCGATCGAAGGAGTTCGATCAACATCTGCCATCAAAAGGGTGAAATCACAAACTAGCATTCGTGAGGAGCTGATCAGATGGGAGCTTCGTGTGGATGATCCGCAGAGGCTAGACATTTGTATGGCTACGACGTGACGATCAGAGCCCCCTGACGGTGATCAGATTGCGGTGATCGACTACCCGCAAAAGGTGATGTGTTCTGAACACAGTACTGTAAAATATTTACTGATTCAAATTTGAATTTCAAATTTAAATGCATGCTGTTGTATCATATTTAGATCCTAGTGTAGGGTTAATTAATATTAATTAATAAGATTAATTAATAATTTCACTGTAAAATAGTAATTTTAAAAAAGTTTTAAAATTATCAATTTGCCCCTGCACTAAATTTTCGCTTCAGGGGCGACATGGGGTCGGGGAGGGGGTCGGCCAGGGGCGACACAGGGGCAAGGAAGGGGCTGTTGGCGGATGGGGGTGACATGGGGTCGGGGAGGGGGTTGTGGGCAGTTGGGGGCGACACTAGGGTGAGGAGGGGGCCGTGGGCGGTCGGGGAGTGGGTCGGTCGGGAAGGGGTGGGTGATGACGGGGAGGGAGGAAGGGAAGAGGGAAACAATGGGAAAAAAAATAAAATAAAAAATAAAATATTAATCAAATATTTTATTATCTAATTACTAAAAATAAAATTTAGATCACGATCCAAATTAGATCGAGGTCAGGATTCAGATCGAGATTCTGATTCGGATTGAGATTTCGATCGAGATCTGATCAGGATCTGAGTTGGGATCTGGATCGCGGGGGGTTAGAGAGGGTGGCAGCGCCATGGGGGTGGGTCACGAGGGATGGGTGACGATGGCGGCACCGTGGGAGCGAGGGTCATGGAGGTCGAGTCCGGGCGGTGCGGGTTGGGTGACGGCACCGACACCGTAGGAGCGGGGGCCGTTGGCGGTTGAGTCCGGAGCTCGTTTAGGAGAAAAAATATTTAGCAAAAAAATATTTTTAGATAAAAAATATTTTAAAAAAATTATTATTATTTTTAGATAAAAATATTTAAAAAAAACAAAAAATCATCGGACCCTCAGGATTAGGTTTCATGTTATTATTTTGTATTAATATTATTTTACATGCTTAACTACTTATAGTTTATTTTATATTTTTACATAAATTTTTTAGTGTTACTACTGAAATTTATATTTTTTTTTATTCTACTAGCACAATGCATATTGCTTTTTCTTATTATAATTTAATTATTTTATATGCTATTTTATATATTTTTACTTATTATAATTAAATATAAAAAATATTTTTATTCTAAAAAAACTCTATTGAAATTTTTGATGAAAAAATTTCAATATAGAGTTATTCTTTTTTGATAAATTAAAAATTCATCTTTGAATGTATGCTCAGAGATGGTAGTTAAATTATATTGAGCTGTAGATTTTCGTTCAAGAGTCAATCTTGATCGAGATTGATTCTTGGATATTCCGTATTCAATTTTTTTTAAAAAATAATAATCTTATTATTATTAATAGTTGATATTTTATTTCATTATGTGGTACTCAATAGTTATCTGTCCACTATTCTCTGAGTATATGGTAGATAGGGTATGTATGCACCATATTCGCATCGTATATCTGGAGAATCATGAAGACATGCTGTCGAAATTTTTATAATAATGAAATAAAATATTGATTAATAATAATAATAAAATTATTATTTTTTTGAAAGGAATAGAGCTACACTTATTAGTAATGATTTTAAATGGATAGGATCATATATTTTTACTTCATTAAATTGATGGAAGGAGATTTTTTGTGTTACTGTTCAGTCTGTATTCTTTAATGCATGCTGTTTTGTATAAAATGATCCATGTCTGAATTTGGATCAAGATTTGATCCAGAATCTGGTTCGGATGAATACTATTGAAAATTTCTTTATTGTTACGCAATAAAGCACAATCTGAAGGGTTTATAGCGGAAGCATACGTAGTTACAGAGTATGTCACATTCTGCTTGATGTATCTTGATGAAATTAAAACAAGATTCAATCGTATAGATCGTAATGCTGACCGTGAATGGGGTGACAATGAACCGACACTGTCCATATTTAAACAAACGAATCGACCCATTGATGGAAAGAGATATGAATTTATAGACATAAATAAGCTATTCAAGACATACTTCTATATTCTAAATAATTATGAAGAAATTGAAGATTTCATTAAGTAAGTACCTGTTGGAAAATGTATCCCAAAAAGCCAATCGTCAAGCTGTTGACGGTTGAGCAACAAAGTATTGTAATTGATTTGTTAATAAATAAAATATATTTGGCATCTTCATCATAAGCTTTCATCTTCTAATGAACTCCGTTGTTATGATGAAGTCCTTAGGACTATTTAAGTTCGATAAAGAGAGGATTTATCAATTAGTCCTTAAAACTGTTCACGACCAAATGATAAGCTGTTAATAAGGACGACAGCTTCTATCGAGCATAGGTCGCTGTAGGCCATATGGGTTGGTTGTCCTCTTAACCAAGGAGTGTAGAGATACTGGTATGGCATACAGGTGAGATGTAAGGGTACATCATCATTGAACGTGACCAACTCCAGAGTATTCTGCTGTCGAGAATGTCTCTGATGGGATATAGGTATAAGTGTCCCTTAGACTTGAGATCGCCTCAGTGACTTGCAAGCAACTCACTGTGCTTTGGTACTGGACTAACTGAATTTCTAATTCAGGGACAGAAGGCTTCTGGGTACAGTCAAGTACTTGCGAAGTCAGAGTGTGATCGAGATGGGATTGACCACTCCAAGAGTTGGAGAAGAATGAGTCGCTGTATTTCAATTTAGCAAAACCTTGGCCAGGGTAATCCATCAGATGGATTTGATATTTTGAAATATAATGTGGACAACCTGATCAGAGTTGACAGTTGAACTCTGGGGTGTCCTATGATCATTTTGGTCAAGGGGATGAATTATATGAAAACTATATCCGCATGGGTTCTAAGGATGTTGTTCTACACATTCGACCTATCCGGTCGTCGGGTATCATTGCTAGATGGTCACTTTGATTGGTACAAAAATTTATTTCTGTGCTACTGGCTTAGGTTTGAACCTATGAGGACACACACATTAGAGTTCATGATCCGATCGGATGGTTGATCAACGATTAAGAATCGTTCTAGGTTAAATGATCAATACGATTGACATTTAACCCAGTGCAAGTGTTGCAGGAGGATCGATTAGTAATTTGATTGCTAATTGGCTTAATTTGATTAAGCCAATGGGCTGAGATTAAGTCTAATTAAATATGATTTAATTAGATTTGGTTTGGGCTTGATTGGATCAAGTCCAATTGATTTATTGGATAAGCCAAGTGCAAGGAAAAACTAGTCCTAGTTCAACTAGGACATGGGTCAATCTAATTTCTAATTTGATTAGAAATTAAATCAGATTTAAATCTAATTTAATCTGATTAAATTAGGCTTTTAATTGGGTTAAGACCTATTTTAATTAGGTTGATCTAATTTTGGTTTGATTTGGTTTGAAAAATCAAATTAAAACAAGTCATAAGATAGAATCCTAGTAAGACTAGGATTCCACCTTGCGCCACATAAGCCTTCCCCACGCCCTCTCTCTTATTCAACGTCAATCTCCACTTATTTTGTGTGACAAAATCCCTCTCTCAGGTCTCTCCCACGTTCACAAAAGGTCTCCTCTCTTCTTTCTTACATGGAAGGTGGTTTGGATCAAATCAAAAAGGAATAAGTTTGGATTTCGAATTCTATGAGATAGAGTTTTAGAAATCTAAAACTCTTTCAATTTTGCACCAAATTTATTCAATTTTTTTTTGAAATTTTTGTGACTTTTAGGGTATACATTATGCACCCTTTGCTGGTGATCCATGTATGAAAATATGGAGGAGGTGCTCAAGAGTTGGGCGCCCCTTAACTTGCCATGTTTGGATAAGCCTTGACTAGGTATTTGACCTAGACAAGGACTCTATCATATCTCTCTGTATAAAATGAGTTTCTTTATAAAATTTTAGGAGAAGATAGAGATTTGAGAGGCCTTTGTGTCATCCAAAAATTAGAGAGAAAGACCTTTGGGTCATGGAGATATAAAAGATGCAAGTTAGAGTGTCTAAAGAGAAAAACGTGAAGAAGAAGAGGGTCTTCTTCTAGGGTTTTTTGTTTTCATATCTTTCCTCCCTCCATCTTGAGTTTCTTAAGAGTGTCTCAGATTTGAAACTCTTCTTTTTACTTTTCATCTTTGGAAGAGTCCAAATCAAGAAGAAGGAGGCACCTGATCAACCATCAAAGAAGGATCAGTGCAGTACTAGCATACTGTGCTGATTTCCTGAAGCAGGACTTCTGATCAAGATTCGTGGGCTCGTGTGGACGACTCCTAGAGGCCGGATGTGTATGCGGCTTGCAACATCATCCTTAAGCCCGGATCAGTGAGGTTAGAGTGTCTACTTGCAAGGTAATAGATCTGATCTATTGTTTAATACATACATTAGATGTGGTATAGAAACATGTTGATATGATCAACATGTAGTTCATGCTATATTTATATATTTTAATTTTTGATTTAATGCTATGTAATAATCATGTAATAGGATCTTAGATCTAGAGATTCTCTAATTTTAGAAAATAAATTTTGATTTATTTTAGTCTTTCGCTGTATGATCTTAAAAAAGTTTCAAGATCTAACCTTGAAACCCTAGATCTGGTTCCTACAATTGGTATCAGAGCCTAGGTTCTTTATTACATGATTATTTATACATGCTTAGATTATTTCTTAGATTAGATCTAATTTATAATCTGATTATTAAATCTGAAATTAAAATTTTAGATCAATCACAAACTGCAAGGTTGTCCTGCTGTAAGGTTTACCCCTTTACAGTGCAAAGGTTGTCCTAGTTTGTGTAGATCTAGTTTTAATCATAAATTTGTTAGATATGATCTAGATTAAATTTATGATTTATTAGATTTAAAAGATATTTAAATCTGAAATAAAATCTCTTTGTTAATAATTTTTGTGTAAAGAAATTGTTTAAAGTTGAAATTGTTTCAATTACATGAACCTGTTTAGATTAGATCTAAAGTAGTTTCATGTTTATTTCACTTGTATCTTGATTATGAATCAAACATGCAATATGGTTGGTAAAATTATATTATAAAATTATTTTACAGATATAAAAATTATTTTTTGAAAAGCCAAACCCAACCCTCAGCTCAAAACTTAATTAAGAATTAAGAAGTTGTTTGATTAGGTTCTAGGATTGTGAATTGAAGAACCTAAGACACAAATCATAACACATTGGGTTAATGGGTTAGTGGGAATTAGGTCCATTAATTGGGTTAGACCTATGGTTAGATTAAAGATGGACTTAATTAGAGAATTGACTAAATCTAATCAATTGTTGTCTTAGATTAGGTCAAGGATTCTCTAGATC
This sequence comes from Elaeis guineensis, assembly GCF_000442705.2. Taxonomy (NCBI): domain Eukaryota; kingdom Viridiplantae; phylum Streptophyta; class Magnoliopsida; order Arecales; family Arecaceae; genus Elaeis; species Elaeis guineensis. The sequence goes on from NC_026005.2 coordinate 43,459,618, forward strand.
AATTACAATAGTTGTAGTTGGTCAAGTCCATGTCTTTAACGAGAACCAAATGGACTTGATTCTTGGCTAAGCGGTCTAGCACGAACTGTTAGGTTGATCTAATCGAAACTAATTAAATCAGTTGGTGTCTAAGGTAAACCAGACCGGTGATTTTTAATTGGGAGCCCGCTTACCTAGCCATTTCTGATGGTGTCTAAGGCAAGCTTTGACAGACCCTCCCACTGATCGAACTTACCTGGCCTCTTGGTGAAATTATGTTTTGATCGGATCACTTGACTATTCGAGCTGACCCATGTCAGCTAGGTAAATCAGTGTGACTGATTTAGGTGCTCCTAGACCAGCCCTTTTAATGGTCTCCCTTAAGCTGACTTGGTGAAGCCAGTGGGAGGATCATGATAAGCTGGTTCATCTGACCTCATCCTCTAAATTATTTAAATCCTCTAAAATTATTAGGTCCTTAAAATGACAAAGTTATGGAGATAACTGAGTCATAGCCTCCCATTAAGGTGTTTGATAATGAGTCCATTAACTCAATAATCATTGCAGACCCAAAGGCCTGGTGCTTGTTGACTAATGGAATTATCACTCATCATATGATGACTTGAAAGTGTCTCTCTAATGGTGGTTAGGTGAGCCAACCAAAGTTGGGCTTAATCATTTGTTGGTTAGATACACCAAGTATGATCATGTTAATGGTTGGACCTAACCGGATCCTTACAGTGGAGGCCAAAGCCTACTGATTAGGTTTCTAGGGCAAAATTAAAATTACTAGAAATTGTTTAGAGAAATAATTGGTTATGAACCTACCCTTAGATGCACATGGGTTGACCAACCAAAGTTGAGCTTGTGTGCAGTCTAAGTGGATTCTAGTACCCGCTAAGAAATTAGGGTAATTCTTTGAGTTGGAGGTAGAGCCTACCAATTCGAATAAAATAGTGGGAGAAACCTTTTGATTAAAGTTCAAATCTTTAGGTTTAATGAATCAATTACTAATTAGGTTATAGTTTTTTTTTGTGTAAATATGGCCACTTCCCTATCGCTCCGATCATTGTTGGACAATGATAAGTTGGTGGGATCCAACTTCGGTAGCTGGTACCGAAAGTTGAAGATAGTCCTGGAGCATGAACGGATCCTATATGTGATAATGGATCCTACACCTGAGGAGCCAGTTGTCAATGCACGTGGAACAGTCAGAGACACTTATCAAAAGTGGCTCAGTGATCGGACTATGGTGCATTGTATCATGCTGGCTGCCATGAGCGACGAGTTCAGTCACAGATTCGAGACGGCTCAGCCAAAGGACATGCTTCAAGTGTTGGAGGATGCCTTTGACACACCCGATGATGTGGAGAGGCACAAGACTAGTTGTGCCATCTTCAACGCCAAAATACGGGATGGTGCCTCTGTCACTGATCATGTATTGTACATGATCGAGCTGATGGAACGATTGAGCAAGCTCGGCTTTTCCTTACATGAGCAGCTTGGGAAAGATGCAATACTGAACTCGCTGCCCAAGTCTTATCTCCCATTCCTCACTCATTATAGAATAACAAAGCCTGAAGTAAACTATCACGGGTTACTGGGGTTGCTTCAGAACTTTGAGAAGGATCACCAACTTCACAAGGAGTCGGTGAACTTAGTGGGAGATTCGTCTTCTGGTTCTCGACCTTTTGAGAAAGGGAAGAAGAACAAGAAGAAGAAAGTGAAGAAGGTGCAAGTTCAGGCTGGGACATCAGTGCAGAGCCAGACCAAAAAGATCAAGCCTGATAAGAGTCTATTCTACTGGCAAGCACCCTAGATTAGATAGTATGTCAGATATCTACTTATGACATTAGAGGCTCGGTCATATAAACAAGAACAGAATAAACAGGTTGACTCAAGAGGAAATCCTCGAAGTCAGTGATTGTGAATCACTTCCAACCTGTGAGTCTTGTCTTCTTGGTAAAATGACCAAGTCACCTTTTACTGGAAAAGGTGAGAGAGCTACTGAGCTCTTGGGCCTAGTACATACTGATGTATGCGGGCCCATGAGCACCAGTGCTAGAGGTGGATATTTTTACTTCATAACTTTCACGGATGACCTATCCCGATATGGATATGTCTATCTGATGAAACATAAATCAGATTCATTTAAAATGTTCAAACGATTTCGATGTGAAGTAGAAAAACAAACTGGAAAGAGTATTAAAACTCTTCGATCTGATCGAGGAGGAGAATACCTTTCTAGTGAATTTTTCACATATCTAGGAGAGAATGGGATTCTCTCCCAATGGACTCCTCCAGGAACACCACAGCATAATGGTGTGTCAGAAAGGAGGAATCGAACTCTGTTAGATATGGTCCGATCCATGATGGATTTTGCTAGCTTGCCGATATCCTTCTGGGGATATGCACTCGAATCGGCCTGTTATCTGTTAAATAGGATTCCAAGTAAGTCTATAATTAAGACTCCATATGAGATATAGACGAGATGTAAGCCATCACTTTCACACCTTAGGGTCTGGGGGTGCTCGGCCTATGTCAAACAATTAGTCACAGACAAACTTGGACCTATGTCTGACAAATGCTCATTCATAGGGTACCTCAAAGAGACAAAAGGATATTTTTTCTACCATGCTGATGAACAAAAGGTGTTCGTCAGTCTTAAGGCAATCTTTTTAGAAAAGGAGTTCCTTGGTGAAGGAACCGTTGCCTCTAAGGTTGAACTTGATGAAGTTCAACAGGTAGAAGGACCGACACCAATAGCTGAACCTGAGTCGGATATGATTAGATCAGATCCGGAGCCCAATATACCTGCACCATTAAGGCGATCCGGTAGAGTACCGCGTCAGCCGGACAGATACTACGGTTTCTTGATCTGGGACAGTGATCCCATCAAACTTGATGAGAATAATGAGGATCCGATCACCTATATGGATGCAATGTAGAGATCTGATTCCGAGAAATGGCTTGAAGCCATGAAATTTGAAATGGAGTCCATGAAGGTCAATGATGTATGGACATTGGTTGACCCACCTGAAGGGGTTAAACCCATTGGGTGTAAATGGGTCTTCAAAAGGAAGAGGGGCGCAGACGGAAAGGTGGAGACCTATAAAGCCCGTCTGGTTGCCAAGGGGTATCGTCAACATTATGGTATTGACTATGACGAGACGTTTTCTCCTGTGGTAATGCTCAAATCCATTCGGATAATGCTTGTAATAGCTGCCCATCTGGATTATGAGATCTGGCAGATGGATGTAAAGACAGCTTTCCTGAATGGAGAGCTGACTGAAGAGGTGTATATGATACAACCTGAGGGGTTTACATCCACAGATGAGTCCAAGGTGTGCAGGCTTCAGAGATCCATTTATGGACTGAAGCAAGCTTCTCGGAGTTGGAACATGCATTTTGATAAGGTGATCAAAATGTATGGCTTCATTAAGAATGGAGAAGAGCCCTGCATCTATAAATAGGCAAATGGTCTAGTTGTGGTATTCCTTGTCTTGTACGTGGATGACATTCTCTTAATCGGGAATGACATCCCCGCACTATAGGGAATAAAAGTTTGGTTGTCATCACAGTTCTCCATGAAGGACTTGGGTGAAGCATCCTACATCCTAGGGATGAAGATCTATAGGGATAGATCTAAAAGGATGCTTGGGTTATCCCAGTCCATGTACATAGACACTGTGCTGAAGAGGTTCAGCATGGAGAATTCCAAGAAGGGCTATCTACCGATAGGCCATGAAATTTCTTTCTCTAAGAAGGATTGTCCGATAACTCCTGAAGAGAGAGAGCGTATGAGTAGAGTCCCATATGCTTCAGCCGTGGGATCTATCATGTATGCCATGACATGTACAAGACCAGATGTGGCATACTCACTAGGAGCAGTGAGTAGATACCAATCTAATCCTGGAGAAAATCACTGGAAAATGGTTAAAGCCATCCTTAAGTATTTGAGAAATACTAAGGACCAAAGGTTGGTTTATGGCGAGTCAGATCTGAAACTTGTGGGGTTCACAGACTCCAGCTTCCAATCTGACCATGATGACAGCAGGAGCGTGTCGGGTTATATTTTTACTCTGAATGGTGGAGCCATCTACTGGAAGAGTTCCAAGCAACATACTGTGGCGGACTCTGTTTGTGAAGCAGAGTACATCGCAGCATTGGATGCCGCGAAAGAAGCTGTGTGGCTAAGAAAATCCATCACTGAGCTCGGAGTAGCACCCTCCCTCGATGGTCCGGTCCTGCTCTACTGTGACAGCACTGGTGCCATAGCTCAGGCGAAGGAACCCAAAGCACATCAGCGGACGAAGCATATCTTGCACCGCTTTCACCTGGTCTGAAAGATCGTGGATCGAGGTGACGTCGACCTTCAGAAGATCGACGAAAAGGAGAACCTGGCCGACCCCTTCACTAAAGCCCTGGCGATAAAGGAGTTCGACAACCACAAGTCGAAGATGGGTATTACATACT
>NC_026005.2:43464172-43553867 GCF_000442705.2 Elaeis guineensis
CGATTCTCGGATGCTCTGGATCATCTGCACAGTTACTGAGAGGCTGATGGATCTCTCTCTGAAATTTGGTGGACTCACGACACTCGTGGCACACCAATCTCACTTCCCGAACCCTAGGTAGAAACCCTAGGGTACACACCAAAAACCCTGCGCCCAATTTTCTCTCTTTTCTTTCTTTTTCTCTCGGAAGGTTTTGGACCTTCACCTTGCGCAGAAGCCTTCCTCACGCCCCAAAATTTCTCTCCTAAAATTTCTACGTACGTCCCACCTTTCTCCTCTTTTTAAAACAACGTCGAAACGGTCTTATCCGCGTGAGAGGATAAAGACAAGAGGTTACACATTTGAATTCAAATCAAATTTGAATTCAAACGAAAACCAACTTATCCCTATCCTTTTGGGCGTGAGAAGAGAAGGGGCATGGCTCTTTGTGCATGGAAAATATTTCATGAGAAACCTTTTCTCGTGTAAGTAATGTGGTGCACAAAATGGATAAGGATGAAAGGGCAAGTGATAAGTTAGCCATTCAAATTCAAACATGCTTTGAATTTGAATAGCTAACTAATTATTTTATCCATCCATATGGCGCACAAATGAGGGCGTCGGGAAGAGTTTTGCATGAGAAAAATTTCACGAGAAGTTTCTTCTCGTGAATTCAAATGGGTGCAAGAAAGTTGGGTGTCGCAGGAAATTTAAAACAAGGTGGTTTGATTCAAATTGAGCCAACCTAGTTTAAAATAGGTTAAGCACAATTAGACCAGATTAAACCCAACATAATTAGGCTTAATTAGGCTCAATAAAATCCTAATTAAATCAAGAATTAACTAAGCCTAACCCCTGATCAAATCAGGGACTAAACCACCTTAGCGATTAGGTCAACATTTAACCTAATCGGGTCTATCCAAACTGAAACCAATTCAATTGGACTTGATTCAAAAATAATTACTCAATCAAATTGAGTTAATTAGCAATCAAATCACTAATTAAACCTCTCATAAATATTGAGTCCAAATCCGATGGATAATCAGGCATCAAAGACCATCGATATGAAACCCTGATCAAAGAATTCAAATTTCAAATTCAAAATTTGAAATTCAAAATTTTGATCCCGGTACCCAAAATGTGTGGAACTCATGATCAGAGAATCTTAATTCTCAATCATAGAGTCCCAGACAGATAAGACTCATAATCAACCATCAGATCAGAAAGGAACCTCTAATGTGTGTGACCTCGCAGGTTCGAACCTAAACCGGTAGCACAGGAACCAATTCCTGTACTAATCGAAGTGACCATCTAGCAATGGTATCCGACGATCGGATAGGTCAAATAATCACAATCGCAACATTCAGAACCTACGTGAATATGGTTACCGTATAATTCATCCCTTTTGACCCCTGTGTTTAGGACTACTCAGGGTTAAACTGTCAACCCTGATGATATCATCCGAATCATGCTCAACTCAATTAGTCCTATGACTCCTCACTAGGACTACCCTGGCCAAGGTTTTGCTAAATTGAAACACGACTGTACACAGCTCCTAAACTGGAGTGGTCAATCCCATCTTGACACACGCACCGACAAGTCAAGTACTTGACTACACCCAGCAACCTTCCGTCACTGAATTAGAAATTCAGGTAGTCTAGTGCCTAAGTGCAGTGAGTTGCTTGCAAGTCACCGTGGCGGTCTCAGGTCGGAGGGACATTAATACCCATATCCCATCGGAGCAAATCTTGACAGCAGAAATAGCTCCGGAGTTGGTCACGTTCAGTGAAGATGTACCATTACATCTCACCTGTATGCCATACCAGTGTCTCCACACTCTTTGGTTATGAGGACAACCAACCCATATGGCACACAACGACCTATGCTCGATAAACGTTGTCGTCTTTGGTAACAATGTATCATTTGGTCGCGAACATGTTTAAGGACTAAGCGACAAATCCTCCTTTGTCGAGTCTAAATAGTCCTAAGGACTTCACCACAACATAGGAGTTCATTAGAAGATGAAACATTTGTGATGAAAAAATATCAAAATAACTTTTATTTATTTATAATTCATCTACTAATACAAAAAGGAGCACAACCGTCAACAGACTGACGATTGGCTTTGGGACACTATTCCCAACAATCTCCCACTTGGCCTAAAGCCTATCGGTGCAGTATCTAATACCCATCTTCGACTTGTAGTCGTTGAACTCCTTCACCGCAATGGCTTTAGTGAATGGGTCGGCCAGGTTCTTCTTCCCGTCGATCTTCTGAAAGTCGACATCACCTCGATCCACGATCTTCCGGATGAGATGGTAGCGGCGCAGAATATGCTTCGTCCGCTGGTGTGCCTTTGGTTCCTTCGCCTGAGCAATGGCTCCAGAGCTGTCGCAGTAGAGCAGAACTGGACCAACAAGGGAGGGTGCTACTCTGAGCTCGGTGATGAATTTTCTCAGCCACACCACTTCTTTGGCAGCATCTGATGCAGCAATATACTCTGCCTCGCATACTGAATCAGCCACAGTGTGCTGCTTGGAACTCTTCCAGCAGACAGCCCCACCATTAAGGGTAAAAATAAATCCTGACACACTCTTGCTATCATCACGATCAGACTGGAAACTAGAGTCTGTAAACCCTATAAGTCTCAAGTTCGATTCACCATATATAAGCCACTGGTCCTTAGTATTTCTTAAATACTTCAGGATGGTTTTAACAACCTTCCAGTGATTCTCTCCTGGATCAGATTGGTATCTACTCACTACCCCTAGTGCGTATGCCACATCTGGTTGTGTACATGTCATGGCGTACATGATAGATCCCACTGCCGAAGCATATGGAATCCTATCCACACGCTCTCTCTCTTGAGGTGTTGTCGGACAATCCCTCTTCGAGAGAAAAATTCTATGGCCTATCGGTAGATAGCCTTTCTTGGAATTTTTCATGCTGAACCTTTTCAGCATAGTATCAATGTACGTGGATTGGGATAAGCCAAGCAACTTTTTAGATCTATCCCTATAGATCCTCATCCCTAGGATGTAGGAAGCTTCTCCCAGATACTTCATGGAGAACTGTGACGATAGCCAAATCTTTATTCCCTGTAATGCAGGGACATCATTCTCGATTAAGAGAATGTCATCCACATACAATACAAGAAATACTACTACTGGACCATTAGCCCACTTATAAATGCAGGGCTCTTCTCCGTTCTTAACGAAGCCATACGTTTTGATCGTCCTATCAAAATGTATGTTCCAACTCCGAGATGCCTGCTTAAGTCCATAAATGGACCTCTGTAGCTTGCACACCTTAGACTCATCTGTGGATGTGAACCCTTCAGGTTGTATCATATACACCTCTTCGTCCAGCTCTCCGTTTAGGAAAGCTGTCTTCACATCCATCTGTCAGATTTCATAGTCCAGATGGGCAGCTATCGCAAGCATAATCCGAATGGATTTGAGCATTGCCACAGGAGAAAACGTCTCGTCATAGTCTATACCATAACGTTGACGATATCCCTTGGCAACCAGATGGGCTTTATAGGTCTCCACCTTTCCGTCTGCGCCCCTCTTCCTTTTGAAGACCCACTTACACCCTATGGGTTTTAGTCCTTCGGGTGGGTCAACCAATGTCCACACATCGTTGACCTTCATGGACTCCATTTTGGATTTCATGACCTCTAGCCATTTCTCAGAGTCAGGTCTCTGCATTGCATCCATGTAGGTGATCGGATCCTCATCGTTTTCATCAAGTTCGACAGTATCACCATCCCGGACCAAGAAACTATAGTATCTGTCTGGTTGATGTGGTACTCTACCAGACCGCCTTAAGGGTGCATAATCAATGGGCTCCGGATCTGATCTAATCAAATCCGGTTCAGGTTCAGTAACATGTGTCGGTTTTTCCACCTGTCGAACTTCGTCAAGTTCGACTTTAGAGGCAACAGTTCCTTCACTAAGGAACTCCTTTTCTAAAAAGATTGTCTTAAGGCTGACAAACACCTTTTGCTCATCAGCAAGGTAGAAATAATACCCTTTGGTCTCTTTTGGGTACCCTATAAAATTATACTTGTCAGACCTAGGTCCAAGCTTGTCTGTAATTAAACGTTTAACATAAGTCGGACACCCCCAAACCCTAAGGTGCGAGAGTACTGGCTTACGTCCTATCCATATCTCATATGGCATTTTGGCTACAGATTTACTCGAAACTCTATTTAGAAGGTAACAAGCCGATTCGAGCGCATATCCCCAGAGGGAGATCGGCAGACCAGCAAACTCCATCATGGATCGAACCATGTCTAACAGGGTCCGATTCCTCCTTTCAGACACACCATTATGCTGTGGTGTTCCAGGAGGAGTCCACTGAGAGAGAATCCCATTCTCCCCTAGATACATCAGAAACTCATTGGAAAGGTATTCACCTCCTCGATCAGATCGAAGAGTTTTAATACACTTTCCAATTTATTTTTCTACCTCATTTCGGAATAGTTTGAACATTTCAAATGATTCCGACTTATGCTTCATTATATAGACATACCCATATCTAGATAGGTCGTCTGTGAAGGTTATGAAGTAGAAAAATCCACCTCTTGCACTTGAGCTCATGGGTCCATATACATCAGAATGTACCAGACCTAAGAGTTCACTGGCTCGCTCACCTTTTCCAGTAAAAGGTGACTTGGTCATCTTCCCAAGAAGACAGGACTCACAGGTTGGAAGTGATTCACAATCACTAACTTCAAGAATTCCTTCTTGAGCCAACCTGTTTATCCTGTTCTTATTGATATGACCTAGCCTACAGTGCCAAAGGTAGACTTCTGACACATTATCTATTCTAGAGCGTTTATCGAATTTTTGAACCACATTAACAGGCTGTGATAGTAAGTAAATTCTATTATTTAATTATCCAACAAATATTGTAACACCATTCAAAATGATATTGCAAATATTTCCTTTTATTAAAAAATCATAACCGTACATGGCCAAAAGGCCTACAGAAATAATATTTAATAAAAAACTTGGACAATAGTGACATTCACTCAGAATTACATTACGAGAATTGATTACAAGACTCATGATTCCTAAAGCTAGAACTGGAACTTTGCTTCCATCTCCAACGTTCGGGAACCTCTCGCCTTCATCAAATCTTCTACTGACCTGCAGACCCTGCATCGAATTACAAATATGATAAGGGCTTCCGGTATCCAATACCCAGGCAGTAGTATCACAAATCAAAAAGTTGCAAGGAGTTATCATATAATTACTTTGCTTCTTCTTTGGCCTGTTCGGGTCCAGAGAGGCAATGTATTGAGGACAGTTCCTCTTCCAATGCCCGTGCTTCTTGCAAAAGAAGCACTCCGCCTGGCTCTGGTCGTGCTTGCGCTTCTTGGTCTGACCCCGTGCTACTGTCCCAGCATGAGATTGCACCTTCTTATTTTTCTTCTTCTTGTTCTTCTTCCCCTTCCCAAAGGGTTGATGACGAGAAGAAGACCCTCCCACTACATTCACCGACTCCTTATGGAGTTGGTGATCCTTCTCAAAGTTCTGCAGCAACCCCAACAATCCGTGGTAGTTTACTGCAGGCTTTGTCATTCGAAAATGAGTAAGGAATGGGAGGAAGGACTTGGGCAAAGAATTAAGGATCGCATCCTTACCGAGCTGCTCGTGCAGAGGAAAGCCCAATTTGCTTAGGCGCTCAATCATCTCGATCATGTACAGTACATGATCAGTGACTGAGGCCCCATCCCTCATTCGAGCATTGAAAATGGCACAACTAGTTTTGTGCCTTTCAACGTCATCAGGCGTGCCAAAGGAGTCGTTCAACATTTGAAGCATCTCCTGTGGCTGGGCGTTCTCAAACCTTCGGCTGAACTCGTCATTCATTGCTGCCAGCATAATACATCGAACGGTGGTGCAGTCATTGCGCCACTTCAAGTAAGTGTCTCGGATCGCCTTACTAGCGTTCGGAGCTGGCTCCTCAGGTGCTGGATCCGTTACTACATAAAGGATCCGCTCATGCTCAAGGATAATTTTCAATTTTCGATACCAGCTATCGAAATTGGGTCCCATGAGCTTGTCATTATCTAATAATGATCGGAGCGACAGGGTAGTGGCCATAGCTGCTTAAAGAAAAATGAGACCTCTATTAGTACATAAATTAATACTAAAGACTTGGATTTTAGTCTAAAATTTTTTTCAATATTTTTACGAACTGATAGCCTCATCCTTCAATTCGAGGAATTACTTTAATTCCTTAATGGGTACTAGAATCCACACAGACTACACACGAGCCCAACTTTGGTTTGTCAACCCATGTGCATCTATGGGTAGGTTCTTAACCAGTTATTTCTCTAAACAACTTCTAGTAATTGATTTTGCCCCAGAACCTAATCAGTAGGCTTTGGCCTCCACTGAAAAGATCTGGTTAGGTCCAACCATTAACATGACTTAATTTAGTGAATCGGACCAATAAATGATCAGGTCCGACTTTGGCCGGCCAACCTAACCACCATCAGAAAGACTCAATCAAATTATCATATTATGAATAATAATTCCATTAGCCAATGAGCACCAGGCCTTTGGGCCTCCAATGATCATTGAACTAATGGACTCATTATCACTCACTTAATGGAAGGCTATGACTTAGTTATCATTATAACTTAATCATTTTAGGGACCTAATAATTTTGAGAATTTTATTAAAGAATAGTAGAGAAGAAATCATCCAGCCAATTTCAATCCTCCCACTGACTTCATCAAGTTGATTAAAAAAGGATTTAATTAAAGCTGGCATTAGGAGCACCTAAATCAGTCACACTGATTTACCTAATGATATGGGTGAGCTCTAATCACCAAGTGATCTAATCAAAATCTAACTTACCAGATTGGCCAGGTAAGTGAGATCAGTGGTGGGGATTTGCCATTAACTCGTCAATGATCGAATCAATGTGAGTAGCTCCCGCTTAAGAACCACTGGTCAAAACTGCCGAACTTACCTTAGACACCAACCGGTTCATTAGTTTTAATTTTGATCAACTTAGTAAATAGGGCTCCACCGCGTAGCCATGAATTAAGTCCATCTTGGTCTAGTTAAAGACATGGACCCATTCAACTACAACTATTGAAGTTGAGTCTAGAGTATCCTTGACCTAATCTAATTCAACTTTTGATTAGATTTGACTAATTACTCCATTTAGTCCATTTTTTAAACTAACCTTAGGTCTAACCCAATTATGGACCTAATTCATCTAACCCATTGACCCACAAGTTTATGCAATTGTCTTAGGTCTTAATTCACAATTCTAGACCTACTAGACAACACTTAATTCTTTTAATTAAGTACTTTGGCTGATGGGTCAGGGTTTGGCATTTTGAAAATAATTTTCAAATTTGAAAGATTTTATTTTCTGTTCACCAAATGTGTTAACTCATTTCACAAACGGATCAGCACATTTCATAAACAACAATTCTATTGCTCATTTCATAACAGAAAATAACTCAAAATAAATCATAAATTTTCTTTTAGATCTAATCTAACACATTCATGATAAATTTCTTAATTAAATCCTTTCGCTGCTTCATCGGTATGGGATATAATTGCATCGGCACCCCTACCGCCATAGGAGACCCCATCGAATGGGAAGAGAGGGCCTTTAAATCCTACTTTTCTCCTATGACCGGACGGCCATGGCAACCAACCCAATTAGATTACTTGCTACTTGGATCAAGTATATCTAAATATACCAATTTCAAATTTTAAATTTTGAATTTCAAATTTCAAATTTTAAATTTCAAATTTTAAATTTCAAATTTGAGATTTCAACCAAATTTCAAATTTCGAATTTCCAATCTTTGAATTTTAAATTTTGAATTTTGAATTTCAAATTTTAAATTTCGAATTTCAAATCTCAAATTTCAAATTTGAGATTTCAACCAAATTTCAAATTTCAAATTTTGAATTTTGAATTTCAAATTTTAAATTTCGAATTTCAAATTTAAGATTTCAACCAAATTTCAAATTTCAAATTTTGAATTTCAAATTTGAAACTTCTAACAAATTTCAAATTTCAAATTTTAAATTTCAAATCTTTTTGAATTTCGAATTTTGAATTTTGAATTTTAAATTTAAACTTATAGATTACACCTTAATCTACGCATGCATATGTATATCATATTCTAGAACCATGCTCTGATACCATTTGAAGCGAAAATTTAGTGCAGGGGCAAAATGGTAATCTTAAAACTTTTTCAAAATTACTATTTTACAGCAGAATTATTAATTAATCTCATTAATTAATACTAATTAACCCTACACTAGGATCTAAATATGATACAACAGTATGCATTTAAATTTGAAATTCAAATTTGAATCAGTAAACGTTTTACAGTACCGTGTTCAGAACACATCACTTTTTGCGGGTAGTCGATCACCGCAATTTGATCACCGTCGGGGGGCTCTGATCATCACGTCGCAGCCACACAAATGTCTGACCTCTGTGGATCATCCACACGAAGCTCCCGTCTGATCAGCTCCTCACGAATGCTAGTTCGTGATTTCACCCTTTTGATGGCAGATGTTGATCGAACTCTTTCGATCGATGTGTGCCATCTTCTCGGATGTTCTGGATCATCTGCACAGTTGCTTGAGAGGCTGATGGATCTCTCCCTAAAATTTGGTGGACTCACGACACTCGTGGCACACCAATCTCACTTCCCGAACCCTAGGTAGAAACCCTAGGGTACACACCAAAAACCCTGCGCCCAATTTTCTCTCTTTTCTTTCTTTTTCTCTCGAAAGGTTTTGGACCTTCACCTTGCGTAGAAGCCTTCCTCACGCCCCAAAGTTTTTCTCCTAAAATTTTTACGCACGTCCCACCTTTCTCCTCTTTTTAAAACAACGTCGAACGTGTCTTATCCGCGTGAGAGGATAAAGACAAGAGGTTACACATTTGAATTCAAACGAAAACCAACTTATCCCTATCCTTTTGGGTGTGAGAAGAGAAGGGGCGTGGCTCTTTATGCGTGGAAAATGTTTCACGAGAAACCTTTTCTCGTGTAAGTAATGTGGCGCACAAAATGGATAAGGATGAAAGGGCAAGTGATAAGTTATCCATTCAAATTCAAACATGCTTTGAATTTGAATGGCTAACTAATTATTTTATCCATCCATATGGCGCACAAATGAGGGCATGGGGAAGGGTTTTGAGTGAGAAAAATTTCACGAGAAGTTTCTTCTCGTGAATTCAAATGGGTGCAAGGAAGTTGGGTGTCGCAGGGAATTTAAAACAAGGTGGTTTGATTCAAATTGAGCCAACCTAGTTTAAAATAGGTTAAGCACAATTAGATCAGATTAAACCCAACATAATTAGGCTTAATTAAGCTCAATAAAATTCTAATTAAATCAGGAATTAACTAAGCCTAACCCCTGATCAAATCAGGGACTAAACCACCTTAGCGATTAGGTCAACATTTAACCTAATCGGGTCTATCCAAACTGAAACCAATTCAATTGGACTTGATTCAAAAATAATTACTCAATCAAATTGAGTTAATTAGCAATCAAATCACTAATTAAACCTCTCATAAATATTGAATCCAAATCCGATGGGCAATCAGGCATCAGAGACCATCGATATGAAACCCTGATCAAAGAATTCAAATTTTAAATTCAAAATTTGAAATTCAAAATTTTGACCCCGGTACCCAAAATGTGTGGAACTCATGATTAGAGAATCCTAATTCTTAATCATAGAGTCCCAGACAGATAAGACTCATAATCAGCCATCAGATCAGAAAGGAACCTCTAATGTGTGTGACCCCGCAGGTTCGAACCTAAACCGGTAGCACAGGAACCAATTTCTGTACTAATCGAAGTGACCATCTAGCAATGGTACCCGACGACCGGATAGGTCGAATAATCGCAATCACAACATTCAGAACCTACGTGAATATGGTTACCGTATAATTCATCCCTTTTGACCCCTGTGTTTAGGATGACTCAGGGTTAAACTGTCAACCCTGATGATATCATCCGAATTGTGCTCAACTCAATTAGTCCTGTGACTCCTCACTAAGACTACCCTGGCCAAGATTTTGCTAAATTGAAACATGACTGTACACAGCTCCTAAACTGGAGTGGTCAATCCCATCTTGACACACGCACCGACAAGTCAAGTACTTGACTACACCCAGCAACCTTTCGTCACTGAATTAGAAATTCAGGTAGTCCAGTGCCTAAGTGCAGTGAGTTGCTTGCAAGTCACCGTGGCGGTCTCAGGTCGGAGGGACATTTATACCCATATCCCATCGGAGCAAATCTTGACAGCAGAAATAGCTCCGGAGTTGGTCACATTCAGTGCAGATGTACCATTACATCTCACCTGTATGCCATACCAGTGTCTCCACACTCTTTGGTTATGAGGATAACCAACCCATATGGCACACAATGACCTATGCTCGATAAACGTTGTCATCCTTGATAACAACGTATCATTTGGTCGCGAACATGTTTAAGGACTAAGCGAAAAATCCTCCTTTGTCGAGTCTAAATAGTCCTAAGGACTTCATCACAACACAGGAGTTCATTAGAAGATGAAATATTTGTGATGAAAAAATACCAAAATAACTTTTATTTATTTATAATTCATGTACTAATATAAAAAGGAGCACAACCGTCAACAAGCTGACGATTGGCTTTGGGACACTATTCCCAACAGCCCCTGACCCCCTCCTTGCCCCCGTGTCACCCTCGATCGCCCTTCGACCCCAGCCCCACCCCCGTGTCACCCCCGGTCTCTCTCCCCCACCCCTGCAACCCTCTCCACTGGCCGACTCCTTCCCTAGCCCCGTGTCACCCCCGACTGCCCACGACCTGCTCCCCGCCCCCTTGTCGCCCCTGACCGCCCTCCGACCCCATCCCCACCCCTGTGTCGCCCCCAGCCGCCCACCCCCATCCTGCAATCCCCTCTGCCGACCGACCCCCTCCCTGCCCCCGTGTCGCCCTTGGCCACCCACAGCCCCCTCTGGACCCCTCGGTGGCCCGATCAATAAAAAAAAAAAAGAGTTGGAAGTACCCTTACCTTCGATGGACAGTGGATGGCAACGACAACATTGGAGGTGCAGACAGCAATGGCGGTGATGGTGGAGATGCGCTCGCCGGCAGGAAGAGAGGGGGGAGAGCTTGAAGAGGGAGAGGGGAGAGGGAGATCTCGGTTGGAGAGAGGAGAGGGGAGAGGTGAGAGCTCGGAGAAGGGAAAGGGGAGAGGGAGGGGGGAAGGAAGACGATTTCTTGCGAAAAAATGTCGAATTGACATGCATTGAATGCAGAACTATTAGTGACGAAAATTTTTATCGCTAATACTATTATTAGTGATTGAAAATTATTTTTGTCATCAATAATGTCCATCAAAAAAAAAATTTTCATTAAAAAAATTGTCTCTAAAAAATTTCATCCAAAAAAAAATTATTGGCAATGAAAAAATTTCATCGTTAATAATTTTATTAGCAATGAAAATTTGATTTTTGTTGCTAATAATTATCACCAAAAAATTTTTTTCACTAAAAAAAATTTACTCTCAAAAAAAATTTCATCCAAAAATAAATTATTGGTGATAAAAAAAGTTCATCATTAATAAATTTATTAGCAATAAAAATTTAATTTTCATCGCCAATAAATACAGCCAAAATTTTTTTTTTCTCTAACAATTTTTTCTTCAAAAAATTAAAAAAATTATTTTTAAAATAGTTTTTTTGATGAAAATAATTTTTATTGCTAATAATTTTTTTTTCAATTAAAAAATTTATCATTCATAAAAATTAATTAAAATAATATTTTTAAAATATGGTTGTCGATGAAAAATATATTTACATCATAAATATATTTTTTTAAAAATTTGATAAAAAAAATTAAAGACTATTTGTGACAAAAATTTATTTTATGTCAATAATAATTAAATACCTTTCCAATAATAATTTCATAAAAAATTAGTTTTGGATTGTTTTCATCAAAAAAATTTTCCATCCAAAAAATTTAACAAAAAAATGACATTAAAAAAATATTCATGATGAAAAATAAAATTAATTTTCTTTAATCTAAAAAATTTTTGGTCTAAAATTTTTTTTAAATAATTTCATCAAAAAAATTAATTTTTTATTAATCAAAAAGAATTTATATAAATAGTTAATTTATAATTTTTTATCCAAAAAAATTTTTTTCTCCAAAAAAAATTACGTACATAAAAAATATAATTATGATGAAAAGTTCAATCTACGTCGCTAATAATTATTATAAGAACAGCTCTTTGACTTTCGTAATAGAATGGATACTATAAGAGATCGATAGCTTTGAGATCTTCGATCTCCAAGGAGCTCGTCTTCTTCTTGGAGTCTTCATTTCGAAAGTCGGAGTATGAGAATATCGTGATAATTTTAAAATCGTGAGAGAAATCCATCAAGATTGAGATTTGAAGGATATGATAGGGACAGAAAGTTAGAGATCCAGAAGCTCGTATATTGCATGCATGTAAGGATCGAGCTTGAGAAATTCGTCAGGAATTGTGTGAGCATCAAAGATTTAACAATTAACCAGAATCAAAGTAGACCTGCGGGTAGTGCAAGTTATGTTATAAAGCACAAGCTCATATTTATACTTTGCATTGCTAGAAGAATGAGTGCTCATATTGTTTGTCTTCTCATGATTGAAACTCCTATAGAGATACATTTGAGTATCGATCGATACGAAAAGTATAATATTTTTTGAGATCGTAGAAGTCATGCTAGAATGTGTTACTTAACTATATAGTTTCTGTATAAAAAGAAGCTCCTTTTATGCAGCTTAAAGCAGACACTCTATCAGAAAAATTTATTGATATCACTAGTAACAGTGACAGCGATGAACAGATGAATTTTATGTCGTAAATAAACGTATAGCTCATTTCATTCAAAAAGATCTATTCATTCTAATCCACGAATATCATCCACTTTCATATGATTTTTTCATACAAAAAGTTCAGTCTGGATCATAACTTATATTTGCTTCTTTACTATATAAAAGAACAAAAGATGTATATAGTTGCTACAAAAAAATAGATGCAGTTGTCTTACACAAAATTAAGAATTTAATTTTTATGATTTTTTTAAAATTTTAATTTTTTTACATATTGATGATAAAAATATTTTCATCATAAATAAATATATTTACGATGAAAATAAAAGTTTCATCATAAATAATCATTGTTTATGATGAAAAATTTCATCATAAATAATAAGCAACTTTTGATTTTTTTAAAGTGCTAATTTTTTTTAAGTATTTGGAATGAAAATAATTTCATCATGAATAATCTAGTGTTTATGATGAAATATTTTTTTCATCATAAAAATAATTTATTTACGATGAAAACTTTTATTGCAAATAATAATCAATTTTTGATTTTTTTTTAAATTTCTCATTTCTTTAACTATTGGCGACAAACATTTTTGTTAGAAAAAATTAAAGTATTTACAATGAAATTTTTTTTTATCATAAAAAACTTTTATTTACGATGAAAAATTTTCATCGTAAATAATTAGTAATTTTTGATTTTTTTTTAAATTTTTTATTTTTTAACTATTTATGATGAAAAGAGTTTTATCGTTAATAATCAAGTATTTATGATAAAAAAAATTATTATCATAAAAAATGATTATTTATGATAAAATTTTTTTTGTTGTAAATAATAACTAATTTTTAATTTTTTAATTTTTTAACTATTTGTGACGAAAATATTTTATCTTAAATAAAGAGTATTTATGATGAAAATTTTTTTTATCATAAATATTTAATTATTTATGATGTAATATTTTCATCATAAATAATCTGTAATTTTTAAATTTTTTAAATTTTTATTTTTTTCAAATATTGACAATGAAAATATTTTCGTTGGGAATAAACTTATTGCCGATGAAAAAATATTTTTCATCATAAATACTTAAATTATTTACGATAAAAATATTTTCATTATGAATATTTAAAAATTTAAAATTAAAATAAATGATATATTATTTATGATAAAAATATTCATCGTAAATAATTCGTATTTACGATGGAATAATTTTTCCATCACTAATATTCAACTATTTGTGATGAAAAATTTTTTCATCGTAAATATTTCATTATTTATAATAAAATTTATTTTTCATTGTAAATATTGTTAGTGATGACGAAAATATTTACATCGTAAATAATTCTGTTGCAAAAATATTTTTTTCTTGTAGTGCTGCTTGCCTTTATGCGCTCATACAGTGCCTACACGAAGATATCCACTCATTGGCACAGATAACAGATCCTCATAAGGTATATGTGTTAGAATTTGTGGAACTTTGGGGAGCTTATCAGACCATTTCTTAGAAATCCTTTAATTTCCGACTTTGTATTTCTCGGTGATCCAGTCACATGAGAAGATGCTTGGAGTTTTACAAACCCCACAATTCAAAGGAGGATACTCAGTCTGTAATGGTTTTGATCCTTATTGTCTTAGACGACACTGACTTATAATTTGTAAACTGTAAAAGAAACTCAAAGTCATTCCATATAGAAGATTACTGCAATTTTCATCAAGCCTGCACGCATCGTGTCTCAAATTATATGATTTCCATTTTTCTGCCTTCTCGTCTTGTGAAGGGATTATCCGATTTTCACATATTACTGCTGAATACTAATGCTGTGTGCGATCTGGAACATTTAGAGTGCCCATATTTAAATGATATATCGAAGCTAAAACAAGATGTAGCATATCGGGATGGATGCTTTGGATGCATAAGACTGAAGAATTTTTCAGCAGGCTTTTTCTAATCCAAAGTATGTAGGAATGAAGAATTTTTCAGCAGGCTGTTTCTAATGCTAAGTATGTTGTTGACATCTGAGTTTTTTGAAGTTTCAGTTTGTCATGACACTGGGCCACCTGCAGCTCTAGTAGCTCTCTATCTATAATACCACAGCTTGTGAATTGGTTACCCGCACCTCATGGGATGCCAAAAAGTCAATTTTGATGGCTTACCCAGAGATAATATTAGTGACGCTGGCTTTGTGATCAATGACTATTATGGTCAGCTTATTTGTGCTGGAGAGAGAATATTTCCAGCCATCTCAATTCCTACCACACAATTGTGAGCAGCATGGCAAGGATTTATGATAGCTACATTCTTTTTGAATTGCAGGAAAATTATTTTAGAAGGGGATTCTAGCATAGTTATCTATTGGTTATAGGGTAAATATGGTATTAATCCTAATCCTCTACTGCTTGACATGTATATCTCTACTACTCGACTACTCGAACGCTTCGCATGCTTTCAGCGAAGCCAGTTTTTCTGCTGACTGGTTAGAGGTAGAGGTTTGAATTTGGACTTTATGGATGGCAGTGCAATACCTCCTGATTTGGCACTTTTACTTCCAATGGATTTGGTGGGTTTTTCTTTTAATTTTTGGTTCTATGCGGAATTACCCAAAAAGAAAGATGCAGAACAACTGAAAAAACCAATGTAACATCCAAATGCGTAAGACGATGCCTGATTTAGGATGAGAATGCAGCATTTGTGCTTGTTTGGTGGACGAATGATTGGATGCTTCCATTATATACAGGTGTTCCATTGGAAAAGATCTTCATAGAAAATTGTATATTCTGGTTTGGGTTGTCGAATGTGAAATAGGAACTCAGGGAATACACACTAGATATTTCCTTGTTCTTCTTTCTTTTGGTTACCGGTGGTGGTTTCTCTTTGTGCTTTGTGGTCCTCCCTTTCAAGATCTGATACTTTTTCTACCAAAAAAAAAAAAAAAAAGGATCCGATACTTTTTTAAGATCTGATACTTGGATAGGTTTTCTGTGTCTAATTTCTGGGATAATTTGTGCTGGAACCAACAGACCGTAGGCATTGATTCGTATAACGTGATTTATTTTAAAGCTGGATAATGGATTTTATTCAAGTTTCTTTCTATTTATTCCCAAATCAAATAATTCCCAGAAGTTATGGAATTAGACAGCCTTATTTTTACGTACTCCAAAAATATGATACATTTTTTTCTTAAAAAAATAGTTGCATCTTTAAATCACAAATTATGATTCTGTTTGAGGGAAAAGAAATTATAATTCCAACATACTAACTTTTAATTATATGGTGGAGAACGAAAATAAATTTAAAATAAAAAAAAAATATTGTTGGGATAATTCAGTCTACTTCTCCGATTCACAGTCAGTCCATCAGATATCTGCCGGTTATGGACGACGAACCATTAAAGCGACATCACAGAACGAGTTCCATCTCAATTACAACATTATCCGACTTTCCATCAGTCTGATAGACACAGACCATCGACTATCAATCGGTAGGCCAAACCAACAGTCGGCTATTTTCAACTTCTCTGAAAAGTACAGTTCAACCGTGGTAACTTAGCCGATTTCATGTTCAATAACTATCGGCATATCAGAGTCACCGACCGATGGTCATTCGGGCCTTTATAATTGCCAACATACAATTGACACACTAAGACTATCGACATAGAATTGATATACTAGAAACTGCCAGCACAGAAAGACATAATGGCCACAAAACATGATCAGTAGTGGGTATAACCACCCATCCCACAATCACAGAGTGTTGAAATAAGCAAGACCCACGTGTCTAACCGTTACAAACGATTACCAACAACTCGTCTATAAAAAGAGATAAACGAACAGCATTGGTAAAAAACTTCTGAGCTAAAACTCTGCCTCTTTAAAAACTTTATCTGCTGTTCACCATTTTCTACTGACTTAAGCATCGGAGGGTCCCCATCGGACATAATTTCGGTCAGTGCGGACTTCTTTTTCAGGTGTTCTTTTTTGGCAACGGACGTGACAGGAGATTGGCCGCAATAGATTGATGCACCAGGTAGGAGAGAATAACAAAAAATTATGGCAAAAATCAGAGCTCAAAACAACTCCACAGGATCTGCGAGACAATTTTCCCACTGGAAAGATCCCGCTCCACCTCCAATGGCAGAGCCCAATTTTTCACGTCCTATAGTCACTATGGACGTGCAAATTGCTGCTTTAATGCAGTAAATGAAAGTATTGATTGAGGTGGTACATAGCCTCCAACAACAATAAACACAGCAGTAGTAGCAACCACTGGTGGAGGAATTGGTGACACATTCAGTGCCATCTAGGTACAGCCACTGTTTACCACGACAATCATTTTCTCCATCTCCAGAACGATGACCGTCTCGACATTTCTATCATATCGAGCCATCACTTTCTCGGCATTCTCACTATGCCACTCACCATTCGTGATGATTTCCTTCTCCTTTCCATGTACATAGCATTAAGAAGGGGAAGAGACTGCGTGCACCTCCTATTTCTCAATCCTCCAGTTCTTCAGGAGACTCTATCCCTGGATCTTTCCAGCAATGGCAGCTCGATGATTATGAACATAAGTTCAAGGAGATCGACCATCAACTCGTCCGACTCCAAGTAGAAGGCCGGAAGTCCTCCAATGACCTCAGCTTCTATATTGCTCAACCTCTCTCTCAGCGAATCTTGGATGAGTTGATTCTGTCTCAGTTCAAGATGCTGTGATGGAGCCATATGACGGCTCCACCGATCTGATTGATCATCTAGAGAGTTGCAGGGCTCTTATGATGATCCAAGGGGTGACTAACGCCCTTCTATGCATTGGCTTCTCGGCTACCATTCGGAAGGCTGCTCGAGCCTGGTATTCTGGGCTCCAATTGGGGAGTATTAATTCTTTTGAGTAGCTAGAGCATTCATTCGTGGTCCATTTCAGCATTAATTGAAAGGTGTTGCGAACATCAGACAGTCTCTTCTCCATCAAATAAGGTGAGATAGAGATATTGAGAGACTTCGTGGCTCACTTTAACGCGGCCACACTTGAGGTCAAAGGTCTAAATGAAGATATGGCCATCTCGACCATGAAAAGAGGTCTGAAGGAATCCAGATTCACCTACTCTCTGGATAAAACTCTCCCTCAAACCTATGCTAAACTTTTAGAGCGCACATATAAATATATTTGCACGGACGAAGGCACTTTTGACTGACGTCAGACAGAAGAAAAAGGTTAGAAAAAGAAGCAAAAGAAAGACAAAGCTCCAACCAAACTAAGTCGGTCAACAACCAATAAAAGAGCTTCACCCCACCAATGGAGTCCCAGATCGAACAACTACAGCAGCAGGTATGACTCCTATACTTCTCTTTCTACTCTCCATATGCAAATCCTAATAGAGATCGAGGAGAAAAGTATCTTCATCATCCCTCACCGATGAAAGCACCATCAAGGAGCCGCGATAAGAAGAAGTATTATCGATTTCATTATGATCATAGTCGCGATACCGAACAATGCATTTAGCGCAGGGATGAAATAAAGGCCCTGATTCGATGTGGCTATCTTGGAAGATTATGATGAGACTATCTGACTCAACCTCCCACCGACTGACAATCTCAGCCATAGCTTAAGAAAATGATCAACAATCAACCAACGATAGGAGTTATCAACATGATTTTTGGACGACTGAAGGATTGAGGGGCAAGTTTCGAAGAAGAGTCAGCAAAAAATCGATGACTTGACAATATAATTTTTTTTTTCAGAAGATGATGTTCAGAGAATACAGACTCCCTATGATGATGCTACTGTCGTCTTGGTGATGATAGCAAATATGATGTAAAAAGAATCTTAGTTGATAATGAAAGTTTCATCGATGTTCTTTTTACTCAATTTTCTCTTGAATGCGACTACCGACTGACCGACTCAGAAGAGTCTCAATACCATTAGTCAATTTTATTGGAGATACAGTTATCGTGGAAAGAAAAAATACTCTCTCACTAACTGTAGGAATAGATCCACAATAAAGTATCGTTCTCTTAACATTCACGATCGTACTAGTTTTTTCGACTTACAATGCCATACTTGGGTGACCAAGACTCAATGCCTTGAGAGTGGTGGTATAAACATCCTATTTATTGATCCGATTCTCAACAAAAAATGGAGTTGGTGAAATACATGGAGCTCAACAACTTGTCCAACATTGCTTTATGGTCTCTGCAAAGAACAGTCAACCTGAAGACTCTTGTCGGTTGATAAACTGGACCCAAGATAAAATGAAGAAAGAGGTGAACTAGCCGAACAACTAGTTTCCATCCCACTAAAAGAAGATGATCCTAAAAAGATGGTCTAAATTGGATCGCTACTATCTAATCCAGAGCAAAAACAGCTGGTGAATCTGCTAAGAGCAAATGCTGATATTTTTGCTTGGTCGGCAACCAATATGCCTAGGATTCCTCCGAAAGTAATAACTCACCAGTTGAATATTGATCCCAAAGTTAGACCGATAAAGTAGAAGAAAAGATCTTTTGCTCTTGAAAGATAGAAAGTCATTAACAAAGAAGTTGATAAGCTTCTCACAGCTGGCTTCATAAGAGAAGCTAATTATCTAGATTGGCTCACTAATATAGTGATGGTAAAAAAAATCAATCAAAAATAAAGAATCTGTATCGACTACATCAATTTAAATGAAGTTTATCTAAAGGACAGCTTTTCTTTATCAAAAATCGACCAACTAGTTGATGCAACTTCGAGACATCGACTTTTGAGCTTTATGAACACCTTCGCAGGCTACAACCAAATTTGGATGGCACCCGAAGGTGAGAAGCACATTGTCTTTATAACCGATAAAGGCATCTACTGCTACAAAGTGATGCCATTCGATTTAAAGAATGCTGGAGCAATTTACCAATGGTTAGTTAATAGATTATTCAAGATGTAAATTGGACACAACATGAAAGTCTACGTTGATGATATGCTGGTGAAAAGTTTCAAAATTTTTAATCATATTCGAGACTTAGAAGAAGCCTTCGACACACTTCGATGACATAAGATGAAATTGAATCTAACTAAATATGCATTCAGAGTAACCATCGAAATTTTTTTTGGATTTCTTATATCGCAATAAGAAATCGAAGCTAATCCTGAAAAAATAAAGACTATCATTAATATGAAGCATCCGAGCTCCAAGAAAAAGATACAATAACTCAATAGAAGGATCGCCGTACTCACCCGATTCATTTTAAAGTTAGCTGAAAGGTGTTTACCTTTCTTTAAGATCTTGCGATAAGTGAAAGATTTTTCATGGTTAGATGAATACTGACAATCCTTCGAAGATTTTAAAAAATATTTGACATCCCCACTATTACTCACAAAATCAAAGGTGAGAGAAACATTATATCTCTATCTCGCGATCTCGACAAAGGCGATCAGTTTGGAACTTATCCAAAAGAATAAAAATCAAATTCAACGATCGATCTATTATACCAGTAAAATACTTTATAATGCTGAAGTATGATACTCAAAAATAGAAAAGATGATCTATGCTTGATCATATCAGTACCACAACTTCGATCGTACTTTCAAGCACATCCGATAGTTACCTTGATAGATCAATCGCTGAAAGCAATTCTATACCGACCTGATACTTTCAGTCGAATGATGAAGTAGACGATAAAACTTAGTGAGTTTGATATTCAATATCACTCACGATCATCAATGAAAGTACAAGTTTTGACCAACTTTGTCATCGAGTGCACCATGTCCGATGACAATCCTAAGGATAAACTCGATGACAAGTCGAAGTAAATTGAAACTTCTGAGGTCGACTTAGCATCAGTACGAGTGCTACATGTTGATGGAGCATCCAATACACAAAGTAGTAGAGCCGACCTCATCCTTACCAATTTCGAAGGGATCGTGATTAAGTATGCCCTTCGGTTTAATTTTAAAGCCTCAAATAATCAAGCTCGAGTATGAAGCTCTTTTATCCGGCTTGAAAATTGCCAAAGAACTTGACATAGACAACTTGAAGATTTTCATCGACTCACAACTGATTACTGGATAGATCAAAAGTGAGTTTAAAGCTCGAGATCTTATTATGATGAAGTACCTTCAGAAAGTGAAAGATCTTATATCAACCTTAAAATATTTTGAGATCTCTTATATCTCAAGAGCAAAAAATGCTCGAGCTGATGTATTTTTTTGACTTATGACTACTTCATTCAGCGTGCTCGATCGAACGTTCATTGAATATCTTGAACAATCGAGTATTGACAAAGTCGATGAAGTGCTACAAATCAATGATGAATAAAGTTGGATGGACCCAAGCATCCAATACTTGACTGATGGAACTTTATCTGAAAATCTTTCGGAGACCAAACAACTAAGATGGACAGCCTCACAATATGTTCTGATGAATGGACAACTCTATAAGAGATCGTTCTTCCTTCCCTTACTGAAGTGCTAGAAACCTACAGACGCTGACTATGCACTTCAAGAAGTTCATGAAGAGATTTATGAAAATCACTTGGGGGATAAATCATTAGCTTATAAAGTCTTACGACAAGGATATTATTGGCCCACCATGAAAAGAGATGTAGCTGAACTTATCCAAAGATGTGAACCATGTTAGAAGTATGCCAACATACAACATCAGTCGGTCAGTCAGCTAACATCAATCATTGCACCATGACCCTTCGTGCAATGGAGAATTGACATACTCGATCCCTTTCCTCCGACATCTGGTCAGAGAAAATTTATAGTGATTGCCATTGATTACTCCACCAAATAGGTGGAAGCCAAATTTTTGACATAAATTATTGAAAGTAAGATGGAAGATTTCATTCAAAAATCAATCATATATAGATTTGATTTACCACACACCATTATCATTGATAACGAGCGATAATTTAATAATCATAACTTCAAAGAATTTTGTGTAAAATTCTATATTACGCACAAACTTACCTCAGTCGGCCATCCACAATCTAACGATGAAGTGAAAGTGATAAACCGAATAATTCTACATGATCCTAAGACTAGATTGAATGAAGAATTATATCCGATCTTGTGGGCATATCAGACAACTCCTCGCATACCAATAGAAGAATCATCATTCAACTTGGCCTAGGAACAGAGGCAGTAATCTCACTCGAGATCGGATTGCCATCAGTGAGAGTAGAATGATATAATGAGCCGAGTAATTTTGAATGTCGGAGAGCCAACCTAGACTTACTCCTAGAAGTTCGATAGCAAGCTCAAATTTGAATGACAGTATATCGGTAGAGAGTAGTCTGGTACTACAATGCAAAGGTCAAGCCGAATGTCTTCCATCTAGGAGACCTGATCTTAAAGAAAGCAGAAGTTTCAAAACCTTTAGACCAGAAAAAATTATCTTCAAACTGGAAAGGGCCTTACAAGATGACTGAAATACTTGGTCTGGATGCATATCGACTAAAAATTCTCAATGGAGTGACTATTTCTTGGACTTGAAATATCGATAATCTAAAGATTTACTATCAATAAAGTTGTTCACATGTATGACATATTTGAAATAAAATATCAGGATTCTAGATCTACTTGAAATATTTAGTTATCTACAAAAATGATATCAAACTGACAAATAATCGATCAACTTATATCGACTACATCTCAATCGACCATCGTAGAAACCGACTCAAATCGAATGACTACTCATATCGACTTGGCTTTGGCTAAGCGGAATATTATACTGACTTGACTTCGGTCGAGTAGAAACTATACCGACTTGACTCTGATCAGTCGAAGGATATTCGACTTACCACTGTCAATCAAATACTTAAAAAAAAATTATCTAAAAGCTAAGTCAACTGATATCCAGCTAGCAGGTAAATTCTACTACGACTACTGATTGACATTCAATACACCAATTGATAATCAGTAATCCGACTGATATCCTGATATCGACAACACATCAAGATTGAAAAGGAATTTTATACTTGAAAAAAAATTTCATTCATTGGAAAAAGGATTACAAAATGGGACCTAAGGTTCGATTACAAAAATTGGACTATTGTCTAATTACAAAAGAAAAAAAAAGAGAGTATTACATCGATCACCAGTCAGCTTCTTTTTCACCAATGTTGGTAGCCACCGTGGCTTTGGTTTTGTGGTCCTCAGCAATAGTAGACTCTGGTACAGCTTCAACAATGACTGGAGTAGATTCTGGTGCAGTCGATGCAACTCCTTCGATCGATGCAGTCTCCTTGGCAATCTCTTCGACAGCCTCTTCTTTCGAACTAGGGGCAATGATGCTACTCAGGTCCAAGTCTGGATACAGTCTTTTGACTGCATCCCTACCGTCTTCATATCCGATGCAGTAAGAAACGTATCCACCCTCGTGGACTTCATTTTTGAAGTCTTGTGATTCTCTGAAATCCTCGATAGCCCGAATCAAAGCATCTTTCGTCGATTGAGCTTCCTCCTTTGCAGAAGCCGACTCTGCATAGGTTAGTGCCAACTTCTCCTCAGTGGCCCGATGCTATCCCCATTCCTTCTTCAGCTCTTCAATGCAACCATCACATTCCCTCTGGAGCCAATTGATCATGTGTTTTTTGCTCTTAATTCGGGACTCTAGGGACTTGACATTCTGCTGAGTTGACTCTAATTCGGCTCTGGCCGACTCTAATTCGACCTTTGCATGAGAGATCTCTTCCTGAAGCTCCTTCTCCCGCTCCACTGTTGCCCTGTCTCATTCGATTGTCATCTAGAGCTATTTGACGGTAGTAGCTTTCTCAGCATTTGCAACTGCAACTTTATCCATCCATGCTTGATGAAAGTCAGCAATCTTTCGATAACCAATCTCCAGTGCTGACATGTCGTACTCCAGCTAAAAAAAAAAGAGTTAGGAATTTAAATTAAAAGACAGTTGAAAAGTAAAATACCGATTTACATTGAGGATCGTCGGGTAGAAGGATGAGAATATTTCGGACACCATTCGACTGTTCCTCCTCTCCCTGTCGGTCAAAAGAAGCATAGCCTCAATTAGCTGCTTGGCCAGCTTTGGATTTGCCAAAGCTGACTTATCGATTGAAATCCTAATGTCGAATAGCTCCATGAAGCCCGTTGACAATCCATCATCGATCGAGATAGCAGACACTTTTCCTCATTCTCCAATAGGCAGTCGATCGCCTGATCCCACCATCCATTTGGGTGTAGAGGGCACCTGAGACAGTGTCGGTCCCGTCTCGATCGATCCTGGTTCGGGTGCAAAAATTCTTCGAGACTTCATCGGCTCTTCATTGATCGGTATAGTTTTGGTTGTTGGTTCTTCGATGACTACAGCTTCACCACGGTCGCTCGGCTCCCTAGATGCCGAAGGCACTTCAACTAGCTGAAGCACCATCAGGGCTGACAGTGCAATAATCAGCTCAGCCCAAACCTCCTCGATAATTATCAATGGAATGTCGGTCTGGCTTGTCGCTGTTGAAAGATTATCTGTCCGACCCTTCTTCAGAGCCTGAGAAGGACCAGCACTTGTAGTACGCTTCTTGGTGGCGAATCGTCGGACTTCATCCATCGACAGTTGCAATGTATGTCGCATAGCTGCAAGTGAAAAATAACTTGGTTATAAATCTGATGCCAAATAAAAAGTGAAGATGAAAATAAAAAATCAACTATGTTATATCTATGATGAGCACTGAACTAAGTCTGGCGTCGTAGAGAGACTACTCTGTCAACAACTCCCGCTGTGAGAAGACTTCCATATCTTTCAGTCATAGGAAGTCTTCCCAATCGACCTCATCAACTCGATTGTTTTCATTTGGGCTTGTCCTCGGGTTCCCCCAAGTGGAAGGAAAATTTTAAGGTGAAGAAGAGAAAACAAAAAAAAACTACATCTTCCAATCATGGATGGAGGATGGAAGATCGGTAATGAAAGACAGATTCTTCTTCGGGCTGAAGAACCATTAGCTCTCAGCCTTCGGATGAGGGTGAAGAACAAAGAACGCACGAAAGAGGGAAGGTCTAGGTTCAGTCAGAATCATACGACACAATAAAGCGAAAGTAATAAGAAGCTGAATAGAATTTGGCATAAGTTGGGCCGGACAGAGTCAGTAAAAATCAAAAATATTTTGAAGGAACTCCGAAATCGAGAACCAGAGCCCAGTCCGAAAGTTCTCGACATAAAAAGTGACCTGATTTGGTGGAGGTGAGATCACCCGACCATCCAGATTCGGCACAAACAGCTGAAATTGCTCCGAGATGTAATACTGCTTCTGGAGATGAGCAACTATGGGCTCGGTCAGAGAGGAAACCTCTATCGTCGGGCTCGAAAAAGAATCGCCAACCGAACCAGTCGGTCATCGATTCTGAGAAGGTTGAGGCATAGGTACTCTACTTGAGGGTCTATTGTTCTCTACCCTAGCCTTACCCTTCCTACTGCTACTAGCCATCAGAAATGATAGAAAAATCCAAAAAGGAAGAGGAAGGAAGAAGAGATCTAACCTAGAGACTAGAGAAAGAAAGACCTGAAAACCTTGGCCCTCGACTTGGAACTCAACAAGAACTTTCGGACTCTCAAAATACAGCAAAAAGTTTAAATGAAAGCGACATTATATATATAGAACCCATCAACGGTCGGGATGATATTAATTAAATCAATATTGCTCTAGATTTCGATACGTGGCCACACCAAAGCCGATCATCGATCGGACAGTTCGACGCACCTACCATCAGATCATGCCACCTCACCTCTATCTGCATGAATGGCTCAAAGTCAATGACATCTGGACACGTGGTCAAAATCGACTAGTCAAAATCAAATCGATCAGATTCTCTGGATGTCGGACCATCTTCTCAAATCGACATTTCAATGATAATCTCATACTTATCAAAGTAATAAAACAGTTGGAGATTCTTCATTTTCTGAAAAAATCATTAATGTCTGCAGTCAAATCGAAACTCGAGACAGCACATGACAACTCCCTTCGTCCAACATGTCAAGCCACGTGCTAATCCACATGTCTGGCCACTTTGGACTTGGGAGTGGGGGGCAACTGTTTGGATAATTCAGTCTGTTTCTTTGATTCACAGTCGGCCAATCAGATATCTGCCAGTTATGAATGATGAACCATCGAAACTACATCACAGAATGAGTTTCACCTCAATTACAACATCACTCGACTTTCAATCGGCCTGATAGGTACAGACCACTGACTATCAATCGGTAGGCTGATCAACAGTCGGCTATTTTCAACTTCTCTGATAAATACAATTCAACCATGATAACTTAACCAACTTCATGACCAATGACCATCGGCATATCAGAGTCACCGACCGATGGTCATTTGGGCCTCTACAATTGCTGACATACAGTCGACACACTCAAACTACCGATGTAGAGTCGGTATACTATAAACCATCGACACAAAAAGCGCATAGTGGTCACATAAGATGATCAGTAGTGGGTATAACCGTCCATCCTATAATCACATAGTGCCGAAATAAACGAGACCCACGTATCTAATCGTTACAAATAGTTACTAACAACTCGTCCATAAAAAGAGGTAAACGAACAGCATTAATAAGAGACTTCTGGGCTAAAACTCTGCCTCTTTAAATATTTTATCTACTGTTCATCACTTCCCACTGACTTAAGCATCGGAGGATTTTCGTCGGACACAATTCCTGTTAATGCGGACTTCTTTTGCAGGTGTTCTTCTCCAACAACGAGCACGACAGGAGATTGGCCGCAATAAATATCTTTTCAATTTTTTATTAAGCTAAATCATATCTTAAAATTTAATCAGCTCAAAGTCTCTGAGCTGATTCACTAATTTATCAAGCATGGCAGTTTATTTACAGCAAGCCATTCAAGCTTGGCTCAGTATACCGATGAGCTACTCGAACTAGGGTCAAACTTGAGCCAAACCCCATGATTTCAACAGTTTACGCTGGGTCCCTGTAGACATTTTTTTTTCCTTTTCTTTTTTTCATTTTTTTTTAAAGCTTAGGTTGCAGAGTGAAGTTTCTTTATTATGTTCAAGGTGAGCTACTTCATATAAATTGTAAGTTAAGATGGTTTGAACTCAACTAATTTTCTAGATAACCGGAATCTGGACCGGGCTGAGCTGGAAATACTTGTGATTGTCAACATCCCGCATCGTGCGGCTATAGACTCTTGCGATTATAAGCATGTGGGGGATGATTATATTATTTCCAATCTTGATAGCAGCAAGCGAAGCAAGTCTGAAAGATCTTGCTGGTGAGGTTGCAAGATTTCAATATCGAGCAAGTTCGGAGGGTGAATTGCTCACTGAGAATTCATGTGTATATATGCCTTCAGAATATATTTGTCACACCCCCGAACCGAAATTTTGAATCGAGGGTCATGGCAACCGCCGCATACTCATAGAAACTCTTCCCATAAGCATGCAAGGCATCTTATCATACTATCCTAAAACAACAGCGGAATAATTAGTCAATAATTTAAATCCAAAATATAATGATCTAAATTTCTTCTTTAATATCTTAATAAATTCAACAATGATTCATAGGTCTTACACCAAATTTAATAAGACTTTCAACCTAAAATAAAAGTATAAGGATTCTGCTTCTGATCACTCTTCCATTCATATCTTGTATCATCTTAATTCCTCAACATCTGTAAAAATAGTAAAATAGAAAGTAATGAGCTAGACAGCCCAGTAAGCAATGATCACTTCTCAACAAATTTCATCAGGCATATAAGTAAATAATCATTTATAAAAAATAAGCATATATAGTTCATTAATTCGAAATCAATTTCAATTATGCAATATAATTCATGCCAAATTCATTTCTTTTTTTTTTCAAAAATTCAAATTTCTTTCCAGATTTCAATTTCTTTTGTTCTTCAATTCTTTTCGTCAACCATGAGTTATGACCACATTTTTCCTGTGGCAGGGTCATAATACCGCGTATCTGCTTGCGGTAGGCTGCGAATCATCTGGCAGCCATGTCCTTTGGAACCGCTGGTCTCTTTGGTGGTTTGTCGCTGGTCTCTCTGGCGACATGTCGCTGGTCTCGCTGGTGACATAAACCCTCAGGACAATCAATTGCCAACGTATATGTCCCCATTGGCAGGGTCCTTTACATAGTCAGGTTGTCAATTCATAATATTTCTTATATCATAATTCTTCATAAATCATGCTTTCATATTCTAATTTTGATAATAAGATATATAAACATGTAGTATCGAAATCAATCAATATAATGCATCATGAAATCAATATGTTCAATCATGCTTCATCATAACTTTTCAAATAAGATATTTTCATAACAAAATACCATTCATCCAATTCATGCATCGTTTCACAAATCATGTCAGAAAAATATATTATAATTTGCCGATAAATTTAGAAAAAGTGAAACATTACTTACCTCAAACGTATTCCAATAAATCCACATAATTCTATAAATTTTCTTCCAAAAAATTCTGTTTGTAGATCATATCGCAATATCCCATGATCAAACATCCACAATCCTATACAGAATCAATTTCAATAATTAGAAAGAATACGAATACCATATTTCAACGGTTTAGACTGGGTCCGATCATCTAATTTCATCTAATTAAAATCTAATTAGGACCCAAACGATCCAAGGTTTGACTATCAGATCAAATCGGATTCGAAGTGATAGGATCGAGGTTTCTTCATCGATTTCATAAAATCAAGTAGAGAGAGAAAATCAGAGGAGAGAGAATTCATGAGGTACAATTCAAATTGATCAGGTGACATAATCCAACATTACGATTGATCCAATATCTCGATTGGTGAAATCAACGTGATCAAATCAAGTCATGGCTAGATCGGAATCATGGATGATCAAATCTAAAGATTCATGGTCTGATCAAGATGGATGCCAGTACGCTGTCTGACAACCATGGATCAGGGTTCTTCATTAGAATCAGATCAAGACTATTAAAAGAAATTTCTTCATTCACTAACTTTTTTAGAGAGAGAATCAATCAAGAGAGAGAAAATTTTAGAGAGAGAAAACTCATCTTGAATTCTTCAGACAATATGATTCAACAAATTCGATCAATCGGATTAAATCATGCTGAAATTATCATGTGGACAATTCAATAAAATCATGAGAAATAAAATCTAAAAATACCTGATCTGATCAAAGTGGATGTCGGTGTACCGTCCGACGATCACAGATCAAAAATCCATCACGAGGATCATTTAAATTCATCATCATTCTTCTCAAAATTCTAAAAATCTTAGGAGAGAGAAATAATCTAGAGAAAAGATTCTAGAGAGAGAAAGTAGAGAGAGAAAGTCCAATTCTAGAGAGAGAAAATAATAGTTCAGGCTGAAGGGAGAGAGGAAAGAGAGAAAAACTCTCTTTCTCATATTTTATTATTTATCTCATTATTTATTAATTAATTTTATTTTTCTCT
Organism: Elaeis guineensis; assembly: GCF_000442705.2. Classification (NCBI taxonomy): domain Eukaryota; kingdom Viridiplantae; phylum Streptophyta; class Magnoliopsida; order Arecales; family Arecaceae; genus Elaeis; species Elaeis guineensis. Next base: position 43,493,425 of record NC_026005.2, read on the forward strand.
TTCTTCTTTTCTTTCTTTCTCTCTTTTTTTTTTCTTTTTCTTCACAGAAGAGAGAGGAGAGAAAATTCTATTTATTATTATTATATTATTATTATTTTATTTTTCTTCTTCTTTTTCTTTTTCTTTTTCTTTTTCTTTTCTTTTTCTTTTTTCTTTTCTTTTTCTTTTCTTTTCCTTCTTCTTCTTCTTTCTTCTTCTTCTTTTCTTCTTTCCCGTGGGTTTCTTTTGGACTGAAACAGGAGACCTTGAGGTCCCCTCGATGATGTTCCGACCGACGGCACAACCAGCGTGGGACGGCCGTCGGCAAGAGGAGAGGCGACCCGACGGCAAGAGGAGGCCAAAACCGGTGGTCGGCGGTGACCACCGGCGACGAAAAAATGGCAAAAAGGAAGGTTCTTCCACAACAAAATCCAGCGACTTCAGTCGCCAGCGAGCGTGCACATTGGCACGGAAAGGAAGGGGGAGAAGAGAGGAAGGGGAGGAGGCTTACCTTCGTCGCCGGCGAAGCTTTTCCGGTGAGAATTTGGACGGCACAGTGACGGGTCTCCGTAAGAAATTTTTGATGATTGCCGCCGTTTTGCCCCGAAATTTCTCGATGAGAGGAGAGAGGAGGATTCTCCTCCTTAAATAGAGCCGGAGGGAACTCGTCTCCGACTCCGATTGGGAGCCGGCGAGAGGAGGAAGAAGACTCCCTTCGGGAGTCTTCTCCCCTGTTTTCTATTTTTTTTTTTTCGTTTGGGCTGGCTGGGTTATCACATTCTTCCCCTCTAAAAGAAATTTCGTCCTCAAAATTTTTCTTGCTTGAACTTCATATTTTCTAACTTGAATCTCATCCTCAAATATTTCAAAATTCTAATTCTTAATATAAATTCATTCTTAAATCATTCCATAAGAAAAATGTTGGTACATCAAATATCGATCTGAACGGAACCATCCATTTTCTTATTTATCAAGATCAACATCTCAAAGATTTTTAATATTTCAAGATTTTGAAATTATGATCTCATTCTCTATAAAAATTAATGTTCAATATCTCATGACTCAAATTAAAATCAAATCTATCTCTTGTGAATAGAAGAAGATCAATGTCTCTATTCTTATATAAGAACTTCATTCATCATCATTCATTTATTTTTTTATTTTTTTTATTTTTTAAATATTATCCACTCTTAATTTCAACCCATCATAAGATAGGAAAAGCATACTTCTATGAATCATATGATGACATCCTAATCAATCAAAATTCAAAAATATTTTCTCTTTATTCATACTTTCAAAGATTGAAGATTTATCATTTCATTCTCATTCTCGAACTTTTGATATTTTAATTCTCGATACAACTTCATCATTAAGTCATTTCATAAAGATCAATATCGCCATTGTTGATTGAATCAATATCACTATTTCTAGTCATCGAAATTTTCTTACTCAAACCCTCAAACTCTTAAATATTCTAATTCTTGAAGCAAATTTTATCATTAAGTCATTCCATAATAAAAATTAATAACTCAAAAATTGATCTAAATCAAAACTATATTTTTCTTATAATCAAAATCAATGTCTCTATTCTAAGTAAGTATATCAATTTTCTTTATCTAAACATTAACAACTCTTAATTAATCAATTCATTATCAAATTAAATTATAAATAACTCCAATCCATCTTTTGTAGAACAATTGTCAATATCAATAGATAACCTCAATCTTTTTCATTTAGTCAGAGAAATAATAATAATCAAAAGAGTTCAAACTTCAAATTTTATTATACTCTGGAGATAAATATTTGAGTATAATACTCTAAGATCAAAATCATCATTCGATAAACCATCTCAAATTCTTTCTAATAAATAGAAAATTATAAAATTTAATTTTAGGATAGAAAAAATTTATCTCTAAATATTTTAAATCTAAAATCAAAAATCAAAGGTCCACTCATCCTAGAATTAGGATGCTAATTATTTTTGTAGTATAGTAGGTAGAAGCACTACTTTTAAAAATCACATTAGGATATCTAAGATAATTCAAAATTTTAAAATATTATTCTTTCTAATATCAATAAATTTTTTATATCAAACCATATCATTTATCATAATTCTTTGACTCAAAAAATCAACATTTCTGACTTACTCAAAGTAATCCAGATTACCATGCTTTCGCTGCGCACTCTGATCTAACAATCAAAATTTCTTAGCTTCACCAAAAAACAAATTTTTTCATCAAATTATTTCTTTATCTTATCAATAGAAAAGATCTAAAATTTTAAATTTTAATTGAAGTCAAAGATTAACTTTCGATTCTCATTCATACCTTTACTGGTATACAATAATCTTGATTAACCCTTGAGTCCAATATCATATTTAAATCATCATATAGATTTACTATAATCAATATGAATCAAATCTTAATTCTCATATCAATTCAATTCGATAATTTCCAAATCAAAATCTTTATAAGTCAAATCAATAAAAAAAAATCCTTCGATGCTCCACCAAATTTGGACATAATCTTAATATATAAGAACTTCAAATCATTATTTTTTTTTAAAATTTCTATCATCAGGATCTTCAATATCTATCAAATATCCTTTCATAACAATCATATAAGCTTCAAAAAATCAAATCTCTATTTAATAGTAGATTCAATTAGGGACCTCATTAACAAAAGCAAAAGAACTCCATATCAATTCCTAAATCCAAAATTTTTAAATTATAAATTCACATGGATCTCTTAATCTAAGATAAATATAAATCAGATCTTTTATCTTAATCTAAAGATATCAATTTTTTCATTAACAACCTCAACAATAATATCAGAAAATCTCTTGATCAACTTAGATACGAAATCTTTAAATTAAAATTTCATACACATCACGTACTCTCTTAGAGACATAATAAAATCTATTATCTAGATCTAAGGATGATGATTAAGGATTCCAGTACGATGAATATTCTACAATCTCATAATCGATTTCATCAATAAGAAATAGGTTTCTTTGCAATATCCTCAAATATTCATTCATCCTATTATGCCACTTTATATATAATTCACATACCAAATTCAATTTCGATAAATATTCCAATCAAGCATCATAAAAGATTTTTTCTTAGTCCATTCTGGAACAACATTTTATTATCAAATCTTTATCTTTCCAACAATAGTCAACTTCTCAACTAGAAGTAATATCACAGTATTATTCTCACATCGAATTTGAACATACGATTCACTTGAATAATCAATGATCAAATTAATAACTATAATGCACAATAAAATTTTATGTCAATCCTTTTATAATTACTTTCTATCAGAATCTAACTAATCATATAATGATCAATAGATTATCCATCATATTTCAAATTCTATATGTCATAATCTCTTGCGATCCTTTCATACATAATCTCGATGTTTAATCAAAATTTATAAATATTTCTTCCACTACAATCATCAAAGATCTACACTATAATGTCCCTAGTATCTATCCACTTACACCCATTCTATATCTGATTCTATGTTTCATAATTCATCTACTTATGCTCTGATACCACTTTAATTGTCACGCCCCTGACCCGAGATTTTGAATCGAGGGTCATGGCAACCGCCGCATACTCATAGAAACTCTTCCCATAAGCATGCAAGGCATCTTATCATACTATCCTAAAATAACAGTGAAATAATTAGTCAATAATTTAAATCCAAAATATAATGATCTAAATTTCTTCTTTAATATCTTAATAAATTCAACAATGATTCATAGGTCTTACACCAAATTCAATAAGACTTTCAACCTAAAATAAAAGTATAAGGATTCTGCTTCTGATCACTCTTCCATTCATATCTTGTATCATCTTAATTCCTCAATATCTGTAAAAATAGTAAAATAGAAAGTAATGAGCTAGACAGCCCAGTAAGCAATGATCACTTCTCAACAAATTTCATCAGGCATATAAGTAAATAATCATTTATAGAAAATAAGCATATATAGTTCATTAATTCGAAATCAATTTCAATTATGCAATATAATTCATGCCAAATTCATTTCTTTTTTTTTCAAAAATTCAAATTTCTTTCTAGATTTCAATTTCTTTTGTTCTTCAATTCTTTTCGTCAACCATGAGTTATGACCATATTTTTCTTGTGGCAGGGTCATAATACTGCGTATCTACTTGCGGTAGGCTGCGAATCATCTGGCAGCCATGTCCTTTGGAACCACTGGTCTCTCTGGCGGTTTGTTGCTGGTCTCTCTGGCGACATGTCGCTGGTCTCGCTGGCGACATAAACCCTCAGGACAATCAATTACCAACGTATATGTCCCCATTGGCAGGGTCCTTTACATAGTCAGGTTGTTAATTCATAATGTTTCTTATATCATAATTCTTCATAAATCATGCTTTCATATTCTAATTTCGATAATAAGACATATAAACATGTAGTATCGAAATCAATCAATATAATGCATCATGAAATCAATATGTTCAATCATGCTTCATCATAACATTTCAAATAAGATATTTTCATAACAAAATACCATTCATCCAATTCATGCATCGTTTCACAAATCATGTCAGAAAAATACATTATAATTTATCGATAAATCTAGAAAAAGTGAAACATTACTTACCTCAAACGTATGCCAATAAATCCATATAATTCTATAAATTTTCTTCCAAAAAATTCTGTTTGTAGATCATATCGCAATATCTCATGATCAAACATCCACAATCCTATACAGAATCAATTTCAATAATTAGAAAGAATACGAATACCATATTTCAACGGTTTAGACTGGGTCTGATCATCTAATTTCATCTAATCAAAATCTAATTAGGACCCAAACGATCCAAGGTTTGACTATCAGATCAAATCGGATTCGAAGTGATAGGACTGAGGTTTCTTCATTGATTTCATAAAATCAAGTAGAGAGAAAAAATCAGAGGAGAGAGAATTCATGAGGTATAATTCAAATTGATCAGGTGACACAATCCAACATTACGATTGATCCAATATCTCGATTGGTGAAATCAACGTGATCAAATCAAGTCATGGCTAGATCGGAATCATGGATGATCAAATCTAAAGATTCATGGTCTGATCAAGATGGGTGCCAGTACGCTGTCTAACAACCATGGATCAGGGTTCTTCATTAAAATCAGATCAAGACTATTAAAAGAAATTTCTTCATTCACTAACCTTTTTAGAGAGAGAATCAATTAAGAGAGAGAATATTTTAGAGAGAGAAAACTCATTTTGAATTCTTTAGACAATATGATTCAACAAATTCGATCAATCGGATTAAATCATGCTGAAATTATCATATGGATAATTCAATAAAATCATGAGAAATAAAATCTAAAAATACCTGATCTGATCAAAGTGGATGTCGGTGTACCGTCCGACGATCACAGATCAAAAATCCATCACGAGGATCATTTAAATTCATCATCATTCTTTTCAAAATTCTAGAAATCTTAGGAGAGAGAAATAATTTAGAAGAAAAATTTTAGAGAGAGAAAGTAGAGAGAGAAAGTCCAATTTTAGAGAGAGAAAATAGTAGTTCAGGCTGAAGAAAGAGAGGGAAGAGAGAGAAACTCTCTTTCTCATATTTTATTATTTATCTCATTATTTATTAATTAATTTTATTTTTCTCTTTCTTCTTTTCTTTCTTTCTCTCTTTTTTTTTTTCTTTTTCTTCACGGAAGAGAGAGGAGAGAAAATCCTATTTATTATTATTATATTATTATTATTTTATTATTTTTCTTCTTTTTCTTTTTTTTCTTCTTTTTCTTTTCTTTTTCTTTTTTTTTTCTTTTCCTTCTTTTTCTTTTCTTTTCCTTCTTCTTCTTCTTTCTTCTTCTTCTTTTCTTCTTTCCCGTGGGTTTCTTTTGGGTTGAAACAGGAGACTTGAGGTCCCCTCGATGATGTTCCGACCGGCGGCGCAACCAGCGTGGGACGGCCGTCGGCAGGAAGAGAGGCGACCCGGTGGCAAGAGGAGGCCAAAATCGATGGTCGGCGGTGACCACCGGCGACGAAACAACGGCAAAAAGGAAGGTTCTTCCGCAATAAAATCCGACGACTTCGGTCGCCGGCGAGCGTGCACATCGGCACGGAAAGGAAGGGGGAGAAGAGAGGAATGGGAGGAGGCTTACCTTCGTCGCCGGCGAAACTTTTCCGGCGAGAATTTGGACGGCACAATGACGGGTCTCCGTGAGAAATTTTCGATGATTGCCACCATTTTGCCCCGAAATTTCTCGATGAGAGGAGAGAGGAGGGTTCTCCTCCTTAAATAGAGCCAGAGAGAACTCGTCTCCGACTCTGATTGGGAGCCGGCGAGAGGAGGAAGAAGACTCCCTTCGGGAGTCTTCTCCCCTGTTTTCTGTTTTTTTTTTTTCGTTTGGGTTGGCTGGGTTATCACAATATTTATGAAGGCAAGGATGCACAGCTTGAAAGGTGGCATACTTTTTAATAGGTGAAGAATGCATGGGGCGATTTTTGACATGTAGGATGAGCAAGTGGGGATCAGATATACTGCTATCGGTCTCGGTTTCATCTCACATCTAGACAGAAACCCAAAGAAGAAGAAAATTGATGCCGGATAGAATTCCTGATGAAATTGAGCGAGTGAATTATTCTCATTTTTTTTGGATGATGCATATAGTTTGAATTTCCTTGTTTTTTTTTAGAAGTGACTATTTTGGGTTTGAGGTTATATAAATGATTATTTAAATTTTGTTTAGACCTGGGTGTAATTGACTAAGAGCATCAGGGTGTCCCTCCAAGCAACATGGAGTTTAGTTTATCCTTATGTTTTACATACTTATTTTTTATTGTCACTAGTTACTCAAGTTAGCTTATATGTCACTAGCTATTTTCATGCTAAATTGTGTTTTTTCTCGTGTATTGGTAATTCCCCAATTAGCATGAACGATTTGCTTTTATGTACTATATCTCTACTTTTCTCTTAATATTTTTGTAGTCTATACATTGATACATCCAGAATGCTCCATCCACCATGACGCTAGCACCCCAATGGTGTCCCCCCATGTGTTCCTATAGAGAGGTGTCAGAATAGCCAATGAGGCATGGTCACGTGAGCTCTCACAACCATGCCAAAGGAATTCTGGAGTCTTCCATCCACTAGATAATGAACTGTGAGCCTTTCTCCACTACACAACCTCAACAAATCTAGAATGTGCAAGCCATTATTGTCTAACTACCTAAGCGTGCCTTTGTGGCCCCTAGGAGGAAGGAATGGCGTGCATGCTCCAGATGATAAGTACTCAGCTTCATCTACAAATTTCAAATTCTTTGGGACCCTCCAGATAAGTCAACACTTACTTTACATGCCATCTCCCGAAGATGGATTCCACACGCACTGGATTTGTCTCTCCCACAAACTCTAAGCTCATCCCAGATCCCATCAGTATACTCCAAATACCGCCTGGAGTCTGATGGACCTCTATGCTTTATCTCTCCATCCACACTCCTTTCCTCCTCATTCTCGACTCCATATATCATCAAAATTATCTTGAAAGCTCAAATCTCTTATGTTTGCTTCTATGGGAGACTGACTTGGCATTGAAGGGTCCACCACTAGGAACCGCCATCCTGATGAGAGGACTTTTTCTGTCTTCGATGGTTTTGCAGAGCCCAATTTATGGGATCACTCATAGACTAGAGCCCGGTTCATGCATTTTCTGGAAGTCCGACCAGCTCTTTAGAGACCAATTCATCCTTTCTCCTCAGCTACAGCTCAACGATCTAAGCTAGATCATCTTTTCGATGGCAATAGATTGGTGCTGGTGGAAGGGCCAGACCCATATTTGAGGTCTCGAAGCTTTCTTCTTCCCATCAACTGAGTATGAGGAATAAGAAGGCCAAAGCAACCATATCTGCCACTCTTTCGGAGGCACTGAAAGAATCCACTGTCTCCAATTAGGGTCACTGAGATCTCAACATCTTGGAGGCATCGACCACCCCAACCATTATGTCTGAACAATTCCAGCAACTCTTGTTGCAGGTCCAAGCGCTCATCACCATGGTGCAAGCCTTGTAGCAATTGACTCATCCACCTTCTCCCACGTTGGGAGATCGCCCAGCACCAACACACCAAGAACCTGCTGCCCCTCCAGGAGCTTGCGATGGAGTAGCCAGTCTCACCTTGTCGGCTTGAAAGGAGTGCCATGGGTCATCCCGAGTGAGTTTCACTCCATTGTCAACCTCTCCTCCTAGGCAGCGAGCAAGGTAAAGAGCACAAGCCTGCTCCTCCCTTTTCTCTTTCACCTTCTTCTTTCTAGCAGGACTTATCTATGAACAGATCTGCAAGCCATCAACCTCGATGGAGGATTAGCCGGCACGATGAATTGGATCAAAAGATCTAGGAGGTGGACTGATAACTTGAGGTCCTCAGATAGCATTAGCTCACTTCGGGAGGAGATTCTCTATTCACCACTCATCCTTCTTTCTCAAAGCAGATCATGGAAACATCGATCCCTTATCACTTCAAGGTGTTATCCATGGGAGTCTATGATGGCACAACTGATCCCTATGACCACCTGGAGAGTTTTAAGACCCTTATGATGTTGCAAGGGGTCTTAGACATGCTGTTATGCAAGTCCTTCCCTACCAAGATCCATCCATTCCTTTGAGAAGTTTGGCTACCAGTTTGTTGTTCAATTTTAGAGTAACTGAAAGCCAAGAAAGTGCTCTAACGCCCTCTTCTCCATCAAGCAGGAGGACAAAGAATCTCTCAAAAGCTATATGAGTCACTTCAAAGTGGCCATGCTGGAAGTTCACGATCTAGATTATTCGGTTGCGATGTCGGCCCTCAAGAAGGAGCTAAAGACAAGCAATTGCTACTTCTCCCTCTTGAGCCAAGACTTCTTCGAACTCCTCGCTTGAGCCAACAAGTACATCACCCACGAGGAGGGGATCGCAGAGAAGCGAAGGGAGAAGACGAACCAAAAGAGGGCTAAGGAAAATCACATGGCTCCCCAACCAAAAAAGCAAAAGCTCGATAAAAAGCCACCCCATCACTTTCTGAGCCCTTAGTAATTCGAGGACTTCATGCCTCTGAGCACATCTTAGAGGTAGATTCTGGTGGAGATAAAGAACTAGGTCATCCTTTGATGGTTTGAAAAAATGAGTGAGTAGACTTAGTCTCAATGCAAAAGGTCAAAATACTTCTACTTTTATAAAGATCACGGTCATGACACTGAAGACTGCTACTAGTTCAAGAGAGAAATAAAGACCCATATTCAGTGAGGCTACCTCCAAAACTTTATCAACCACCAAAAGGATGCTGAGCAATCGTGTTGTCAGCCCCAGCCTATGCCTGAGCCTTCGATCGAAAGTGGATCCATCATCAAAGTTACCCACACTATCACTAGTAGACCGACAGTTGGAGGAGAGAGTTTGCCTACGAGAAAAGCCTATGCCCACACGGTCGAAGCTAAAACCCTTGCACCAAAGTGGCAAAGATCATATGACATTATCTCCTTCTTGGACATTGATGCTGGAGGCATCCAAATCTCCTACGATGATACTGTTAAAAAAAAGTTCATCCGATCTAATCAGATCGTCAGGATGCATCAAAAAAAAAAATTATTCTATTAATTTATAATCTTTATAAATTATCTGAATCACAACAGATAGAGATCAAAATCATCAGAGATGCTTGGGTTGCTTGAGCTTGATGCCTCGCGAGATCTGAACATACAGATCCTCTACTTCACATGCACGTCAGGCTCTGTAGAGAAGCAGAATGATCTCCTTGACATCAATCTTTAGAAGGAAAGCAAGGAAGAGGAATGAGATCTAATCTCATGACTGGATGTAATCTTGGATGGGAGTCTACACGCCAAGGAAGAATATGCCTTGAATTCTCCATGCCAAGGAATATTGATGCCTAATCCTATTAGCGCCCCATCCTCTCACACGATAGTTTTTGTCTTATTTTTGTCGCACAAAACTAAGACAAAACCACCAATGTTTTTAGTTTCTTTTTGTCGCACACAACCATAACAACTGACGATTGTTGGTCCCTCCTTTAAATAGATGTCCACATGATCTGATTATGTCCTAATTGTTTTAGGACTCCTAACCAAGTAGGAAACCAACATGAGAATGGAGAGCACCTCATCTACTCACACGAGAATCCTTCATGCGTGTCGATATGGGGTGGAAATAATTTTTATGCTCCTGCTCTTTGGTCGGCCACAATATGAGAGAGAGTCTCTAATTCATGGGACTCTTGGTTCTAAACCAAACTGGCTCAAATTTGGTTCAATTCGAATCCAATTTGAATCTGATTCGAACCAAATTCGAAGAGCTTATCAATCCTAATCTAATTAGAATTTTAGCCTAACTCTAACTTAAATTTTTAATCTAATAAAACTTTAATTAAATCAAATCTAATCTAAAATTAATTAAGATATAAATTTAATCTCTCATAAATCTCTTGGATCATTGATCAGATCATCATCATCTCCAGAATTAAACTTAAACCTCATATCCAGTGCTTGCTAAGCATAGTCAACTGTTTAATCCCATATGACCCTTAACTTAATTCTCAATTAAGATAATCTATTTATTTAATCAAGTCATGTACTTTCAAATTGAACATATAGCCTTAGGTCAATTCTTTTCTACTTTATCTGACTTTGTATGTGACTCTATAGGTTCGAATATTAAGCCGGTAGCATCGAAAAATATTTTCTATACCAATCAAAGTTATCATCTAGCAATAATTTTTGAAGTTCAGATAGGTCGAATATTTGTAAGATAAGACTCAAGAACTATAGAATATGGTTACTGCATAATTCATCTCTTTAACCCTGAATGCTCAGAATGACTTAGGGTTTAATTGTCAACCCTGAATTAGTCATTCATATTGTATTTTAATCTTTTTCAAATCCTGTGATATATCACATGGATTACCCCAATTGAAATCTTACTCAATTGAAATACAGTGATGTATCAACTCCTAAAATCTGGAGAGGTCAATCTCATCTTGATCCACACACCGACTATCATAAGTACTTGACTGTGTCCAAAAATCTTCCATCACTGAATTAAAAATTCAGATAGTCCGACACCAAAGCACAGTGATTACTTGCAAGCAGTTCTTGACAGTAGAGTGCTCCACAAGTGACTCATTTGTTCAACGATGATGTACCCTACATCTCATCTGTATGTCATATTAGTATCTCTACACTTCTTGATTAAGAGGATAACCAACCTATATAGCACGTAGCTGTATGTCATAAGTACTTTAATAACGTATTATTTGATCGCAAACATGTTTAAGAACTATTCAATAAATTCTTCTTTATCGATTGTCATATAGTTTTAAGGACTTCATCACAATATTAGAGTTCAATCAAAGAAGATGTAACCTTACGATGAAAATACTAAATAATTTTTATTAATTTATAATTCATATATAAATTATAAAGAGTACAATCATTCAAATGATGGACTTTAGGATATATTTTCTAACAACTCTCACTTGGACTAAAATCAATCGATACAATATCTAATACCCATCTTCCATTTGAGTTCGTTGAACTCTTTGATTTCGAGGGCTTTAGTAAATGGGTCGGTCAAGTTCTCCTTTCCGTCGATCTTCTAAAGATCGACGTCACCTCGATCCATGACCTCTCATACAAGGTGATAGCGATGCAGAGTGTGTTTGGTTCTCTAGTGAGACTACTATTCATTAGTCTGAGCTATGGCTCCAGTACTGTCATAACTCGAGGATTGGACCATCGATGGAGGGTGCCACTCCAAGTCCGTTAATGAACTTCCACAATCAAACTACTTTCTTTGCGGTATCGAATGCTGCAATATACTCTACCTCATAAATAGAATCGGCTATAGTGAACTGGCTGAAATTTTTTCAGCATATCCTCCTTCATTTAGGAAAAATATATAATCCGACACACTTTTGCCATCATTATGATCTAACTGAAATTGGAATCAATATATCCTATAAGTTTCAAGTTAATATCTCCATAGATTAGCCATTGGTCCTTTTAATATTTCTCAAATACTTAAGAATTGTCTCTACAACTTTCTAATGATTCTCATCTAGATCAAATTGGTACCTACTCACTACCCCTAGTGAGTGTGCCATATCAAGCCTCGTATATATCATGGCGTACATGATAGATTTCACTATCGAAGTATATAGAATTCTTCTTATACACACTCTCTCTCTTGAGGAGCTGTCAGACAATCCTTCTTAGAGAGAGTAATTTCATGATCTATCGAAAGATAGTCTTTTTTAAAATTCTTCATGCTAAACTATTTCAGCATGGTGTCGATGTACGTAGATTTGAATAATCCAAGCAATCTCTTAGATCTATCCTTATAGATCTTTATCCCTAAAAATTAGGATGCTTCTCCCAAATCTTTCATAAGAAACTATGATGATAGCCACAGCTTTATACTTTATAAAATAGATACGTTATTTTTCATTAATAGTATGTCATCCACATATAGTATAAGAAAGATGACTTCAGAATCATTAGCTATTTATATCTGTAGGGTTCTTCTTCATTCTTAATGAAGCCATACGTTCTGATCTTATCAAAATGCATATTTCAACTCTGAGAGTATTGCCACAAGAGAAAATATCTCGTCATAGTCAATACCATAATGTTGATAATACCTCTTGGTAACCAAACAGACTTTATGGGTCTCCACCTTTCCGTCTGTACCTTTTTTTCTTTTTGAAAATCCATCTACACCCTATGAGTTTTATCTCTCTGAATAAATCAACTAGTGTCCATACACTAATGATCTCCATGGACTCCATCTCAAATTTCATGACATCAAGCCATTTGTCAGAGTCAGATCTCTGCATGGCATCGATGTAGGCGATCAGATCCTCATCATTCTCATCTAGTTCAATAGGATCACCATCTCAGATCAAGAAATTATTATATCTATCCAACTGATGTGGTACTCTACCGGATCTCTTTAAAGATACCTCACAATGGGCTCTGGATTTGATCTAATCAAATATGATTCCATATTTCTACTTGTTTGTATCGGTTCTTCTATATGTCAAACTTCATCAAGCTTAACCTTAGTGGCATCAGTTCTTTCTTCAAAAATTTTTTTTCAAAAAGAATATCTCAAGACTCACGAACACCATTTGTTCATCAGGAAGGTAGAAATAATATGCCTTAGACTCCTCAGGGTACTCTACAAATAAGCACTTATCGGACCAAGGTCCAAGCTTGTCAATCTATAAATATTTTATATAAACCAAACAATCCCAAATTCTAAGGTAAGAGGATATCAGTCTATGCTCGATCCATATCTTATATGGAGTTTTTATGATCGATTTGCTTGGAATACTGTTCAGAATATAGCATGCAGTCTGAAGGGCATAATCCCAAAAGAGATCGACAGACTTACAAACCCCATCATAGACCGAACTATATCTAACAGAGTTTGATTCCTCCTTTTAGATACTCTATTATATTGTGGTATCCCAGGAGGGGTCTATTATGAGAGAATCTTATTCTCTTCTAGATATGTCACAAACTCATTGAAAAGATATTCACCTCCTCGATCTGACAGAAGAGTTTTAATACTCTTTTCAGTCTATTTTTTTATTTCACTACGGAATCGTTTGAATATTTCAAATGATTCAGACTTGTACTTCATAAGATAGACGTACCCATACCGTGATAGGTCGTCAATAAATGCAATGAAGTAGTAATATCCTCTCCTGGTGCCTATGTTTATAGGTCCACATACATCACTATGTACTAGGTCTAGAACATCACTGGCTCGATCATCCTATCCAGTAAAGGGTGACTTGGTCATCTTTTCAAGAAGATAGGACTCACAGATCGACAATGATTCACAATCATTGATCTTGAGGATTCTCTCTTTGGTTAACCTGTTTATCCTATTCTCATTTATATGACCGAGTCTACAATACCAAAGATAGACATCTGTGACATTATCTATTCTAGGATATTTGTTCAATATGTACATTATACTAACAGACTGTGATAAAATATAAATATCACCTTTTAATTATCCATATATAATCATGACACCATTTATAATGATATCATAAAAAAAAAATTTATTAAAAAATTATAACCATCCTCGACCAAAAGGCCTATGGAAATAACATTCATAAAAAAAAAAGATAATAATGACAATCATCTAAAATAATAACATTTGAATTGAGAATAGGCTAAATATTTTCTATAGCTATAACTGAAACAGCTCTTCCATCTCCAATATTCAGGAATCGTTCACTCTTCCTAAATTTTTTACTAGCCTGAAGTCCTTGCAAAGATTGCAGATATGAATCAGATTTTCGATATCCCATAACCAGGTAGTAGTATCACAGATAGAGAAATTACAAGGTGTTATCATATAAGTACCTTGTCCAACAATCTTTTGCTAATTTCTTTTTTTAGGCCAATTTGGATCTAGGGAAGCTAGATATAGAAGATAATTCCTCTTCTAGTACCGCAGCTTCTTGTAAAAGAAGCATTCTATCTGACTCTGGTTTATCTTAGGCTGGTTAATTTGATTGGGCTTAGAAGCCCTAATATGATACCACTGCACCATACTTATCTTTCCTCTCTCAAAGGATCGATATCATGTTGAGGATAAATCCTCAAGTGTGCTAAAAGACTTATTCAATATTTGAAGTATTTTTTTCAACCAAGTATCATCAAATTTATAAGTAAATTTATCACTCATAGCAGCTCTCATTATGCAACATACTGTTGTAGAGTCATTGAGCCACTTCTGATAAGTATCTCTAACCATCACATCTGTATTTGGAGCTGGTACTTTAGGTGCTAGATCGGTAATCATATATAGGATCCTTTCATGCTCAAAAACTGTTCTTGACTTTCGATACTAATTATTGAAATTTGATCCTATAAGCTTGTCACTATCCAACAATGAGTAGAGCAATAAACTACTAGCCATCACTAAAAAAAAAATAATAAGACCTATTAGTATATGAATTGTTTAATCCTAAAGATTTGGACTTTAGTCTCAAATCTTTCTATTATTTTATTCAAATTGGTAGCCTCTACCTTCAATTCGAAAAATTATCTTAATTCTTTAGTGGGTACTAGAATCCATACAGACTACACACGGACCTGACTTTAGTCAGTCAATCTATGTGCATCTATGGGTAGGTTCTTAACCAATTATTTCTTCAAATAACTTCTATTAATTAATTTTATCCCAGATTCTATTTCAATAGGCTAAGGTCTCTACAAAAAATCCTGATTAGGTCTAACCATTAACATGATCATGCTCAGTCCATCTAGCTAACAAATGATCAGGCCCAACTTTGATCGGCCAATCTAACCATCAATCAGAGAGATATGACTGAGTTATCATATTATGAATAATAATTCTAATAGTAGATAAGCATCAAATCTTGGGGTCTCCAATGATTATCAAACTAATAGATCTATTATCACCTAATTTAATGGAAGGCTATGATCTAGTTATCTCCATAACTAGCTCATTTTATAGATTTAATAATTTAGAAGATTTGACTAATGATTTGATAAGTAATTAACCAGTAAGTCTTAAATCCTTCCACTGACTTCATCAAGTCATGAAAAGAACTAGACAAGTTGGTCCATTGGACTGACGAGTCTAAATCCTCCCACTGACTTCTCCAAGTCATGAAGAGGACTAGAGATAAGCTATTCCAAGGGTACCTAAATCAATCAAACTGATTTAATGATTTGAAAATGAGAGAAGAGATCGACCAGTAGTCAAAAGTTCTTCCACTAATTTTACCAAGTCATTGAATTAGACTAGAGATAAGTCTGGTCAAGAGACACCTAAATCAGTCACACTGATTTATCTTAGTGGTATGGGTCAACTCGAATCAATTAGTGACCTAATCAAAACTTAATCTATCAAATTCGTCAGATAAGTGAGATCGATAGGAAGATTTGTCTCAGCTTATCTTAGACACCATCTTATATTGTCAAGCAATATTGCCAAACTTATCTTAGATACCAATTGATCGATTAATTTTGATTCAATCAATCAAAAGACTCGGGCTAAACCATTGAGCCATGATCTGATCAATTTGGTATGGTCAAAAATATGAACTTGATCAAGCTGCAACTATTGAGGTTGATCTAAAAAAATTCTGATCTAATCTAATTCAACTCTTAATTAGATTTAATCAATTTCTCTAATTAGTCTATATTTATTTTTAGCCCTAGGTCTAATCCAATCAAAAGATCTAATTCATGCTAACCCATTGTCCATCAATTTATAAGATATCTTAAGATCTCAAATCTAGATCACTTATTCTAAATTAATTGTGTGAAATATATGTTTCAGTTTATAGAACTATTCTATTAGGATTTTAAATGTCGCATATATCATATGTCATACAATTTTTAGATCCTAAAATCTATTTTTTAGATCTATGTTTAACAATTAAACATGCATAAATCTGATTTAAATATCATTTATACATCATATGTATCATGAAAATTTTTAGATCACTACCGATTACATCATATGTAACCTACAATTCAAATCTTAAAATAATTTTTATATCTAAATTTATTTCATTAATCATAAATAACTTTAGATCTAATCTAAATATATTTATGATTAAAATAATTTTTAAATTCTTTTTACTATTCTTCTTCATGAGACTTGATCACAGTGGCATCCCTACACGTTATAAGAGAATCCGTCGAATGGGTAAAAGAGGGATTCAATCTCTGCTTCCTCTTATGATTGGATAGCCTGATGATCACATCAATCCGAGTACTAGGCTACTAAGATTAGAAATCTAATTTTTAAAATTAATTGTATCTACATGTACATTGTCTAACAATCTATATATATGGTATGCAAAAAAATTCAGGCATATACTTATGAACATGATCATATCATTGATATTAAATATCTAATCTAATTAGATCACATCATCATATGATATTTCAGATAAATTTTAGATCTGAACCTACTTTTATGCAACATATAAAATAATTAATTTCAGATATGAATCATATAGAAAAATAATTCAAACACACATAATTTTTGATTAGACCTAATTTTACATTGTAGATATAAAAATCTATCAAAATAAATTCAATTCAGATCTTGATTAAGTCTAACTTTCAATTCAAAATAACATCATAAAAATTTTATTAAAATAGATTGAAAATAGATTTTAATATGATTACTATTTTAGTAAAAATCTACATCAAGAAAATCTATTATAATAGATTTACAACAAACCATCATCAACCATGGATTAGTTTCTTGAATTTGATCAAAATCAGATCATAAATTTTATATTAAAAGATCTAAATTATATTTATTATCTAACATAAAAATTTAATTACATATCTTATATAAAAATATTAAAAAATTTAATTTATGCATCCATATATCAATCTGGCTCTGATACTAGTTGAAAAAAAAATTGTTTGATTTGATCAGATCATCAGGGTGCATCTGAAAAATTTTTCTATTCTATTAATTTATAATCTTTATAAATTATCTAAATCACAGTGGAATAGAGATTAAAATCTTTAAGGATGCTTGAATTTCTTGAGCTTGATGCCTCGCAAGGTTTGAACATACAGACCCTCTACTTCACACGCACGCCAGGTTCCATAGGGAAGTGGAATGATCTTCTTGGCATCAATCTTCAGAAGAAAAGCAAGGAAGAGGAATGAGATCTAATCTCATGGCTGGATGTAATCTTGGATGGGAGTCTACATGCCAAGGAAGAAGATGCCTTGAATTCTCCATGCCAAGAAATATGGATGCCTGATCCTATTAGCACTCCACCCTCTCACATGATAGTTTTTGTTTTATTTTTGTCGCATGAAACTAAGACAAAACCATCAATGTTTTTAGTTTCTTTTTATCACACACAATCATAACAACTGATAGTTGTTGGTCCCTCCTTTAAATAGATGCCCACATGATCTGATTATGTCCTAACTGATTTAGGACTCCTAACCAAGTAGGAAACCAACATGAGAAAGGAGAGCACATCATCTACTCACACAAGAATCAGCACATCATCTACTCACACAAGAATCCTTCACGTGCGTCAATTTGGGGCAGAAATAATTTTTGTGCTCCTCCTCTTTGGTCAGCCATAATATGAGAGAGATTCTCTGGTTTATGGGACTCTTTGATTCTAAATCAAACTGACTCAAATTTGGCTCAATTCGAATCTAATTTGAACCTGAATCGAATCAAATTTGAAGAGCCTATCAATCCTAATCTAATTAGGATCTAATCCAAGTCTAATTTAAATTTTTAACCCAATTAAATCTTAATTAAATCAGATCTAATCTAAAATTAATTAAAATATAAATTCAATCTCTCATAAATTTTTTAGATCATTGATCAGATCATCATTATCTTCGAAATTAAATTTGAATCTCATGTCTAATGCTAGCTAGGCATAGTCAACTATTTAATCTCGTATGACCCTTAACTTAATTTTTAATTAAGCTAATCTATTTATTCAATCAAATCATGTACTTCCAAATTGAATATATAGACTTAGGCCTATTCTTTCCTACTTTGCCTTACTTTGTGCGTGACTCCATAGGTTCGAATACTAAATCAGTAGCGCAGAAAATTATTTTTTATACCAATAGAAGTTACCACCATCTAGCAATGATTTCTAACATCCGGATAGGTCAAATGTTTACAAGGCAACACTCAAGAATCATGAAATATGGTTATCACATAATTTATCTCTTTGATCCTGAATGCTCAGAATGATCATAGGATTTAACTGTCAACCCTGGATCAGTCATCTACATTGTATTTCAATTTTTTTTAAATTCTGTGACATATCACATGGATTGCTCCGATCGAGATCTTACTCAATTAAAATACAGTGATGTATCAACTCCTAAAATTCAGAGAGGTCAATCTCATCTTGATCCACATACTGACTACCATAAGTACTTGACTGTGCTCAAAAATCTTCCATCACTGAATTAAAAATTTAGGTAGTCCGGTACCAAAGCACAGTGAGTTATTTATAAGTTACCGTGGTGATCTCAGGTTAGAGGGATACTGATGCCCATATTTTTCATGAGCAGCTCTTGATAGCAGAGTGCTCCATAGGTGAGTCACTTATTCAGTGATGATGTACTCCTACATCTCATCTATATGCCATATTAATGTCTCCATACTCTTTGGTTATGAGACTAACTATTCTATATGGTACACAATGACCTACACTCGATAAACATCATCATCCTTTAATGATGTATCATTTGATCATGAATATGTTTAAAAATAATTCGATAAATTCTTCTTTATTGATTATCATATAGTTCTAAGGTCTTCATCACAATATTAGAGTTCAATCAAGGAAGATATAATCTTGTAATGAAAATATCAAATAACTTTTATTAATAATTTATAATTCATATATAAATTATAAAGAGCACAATCGTCCAAATAATTAGCTTTAGGATATATTTTCTAGCAGCTGTAGTTGTTTCCATGATCATCGTGAATCATGATGTCAAAAAATTCTAGTGGATAATGGAAGCTCTGGATATATCTTATTTTATGATGCCTTTTACAAAATGAAGTTACTTGCTAACTGACTCCAAAAGATCAACTCCCCTTTCCTCAACTTTTCGGGGGCTACTGAAGGTGCTGTGGCCCTGCCTATAACAGCAAGGCAGGGTTCGAGGTAATCCACTATATTACTTGTCTTTCTAATCATAAAGGTTACCTCAACTTGCAATGCTATCCTCGAAAGGCCCGATCTAGACGCCCTCCGAACTGTCATTACAACTTACAATTTGCTAGTCAAGTTCCCTACCACCCAGGGTATGGGCGAGCTCTGAGGCAACCAAGCCTTGGCTAAACACTGCAACATCACCTCTCTTAGAGGCAAGAAGCCTAAAAGAAGAATTGCCAATCGAAAGATTCAACACCAATGATGGACGAAGATGGAAAATTGTGGAGAACTAATCGAACAACTCATCTCGATCCCCTGCATGAGTCAGGTCCAAGTAGGATTGTGCAGGTCGGATCGCATCAAGATGAAGCCTTAGGTGCCAAGCTCCTAGATTTTCTACGGACCAATGCAAACATCTTTGCCTGGTCAGCTGAAGACATGTTAGGGGTCGATCTGAAAGTTATGGTGCACCATCTACATGTGGACCTACTACATCGATTAATATGGCAAAAGAAGCAAAAATTCACCCCCAAGTACCAACAACCAAGCAAGCAAGAGGTGGACAAGCTCTTGGCACTTGGCTTCATTCAAGAGATGGATTACCTCGATTGATTGGTGAATGTGGTCCTCGTCAAGAAGAAAAATAGTAAATGGGAGGTATATATCGACTTTACTAATTTAAATAAAGCTTGCACAAAAGATAACTTTCTATTGGCTAAGATAAACCAGCAGGTCGATGCTATGATAGGATATCAAATACTTAGCTTCATGAATATCTTTTTTGGATATAATCAAATTTGGATGGCACCGAAAGATGAGGAGAAGACTTCCTTCCTCATTAACTAGGGGCTATACTACCATAAGGGCATGCCTTTTGGTTTGAAGAATGTGAGGGCAACCTATCAGTGCTTTATCAACAAAATTTTCAAAGATCAGATCGACTGTAATATAGAAGTCTATGTGATGATATGCTGGTAAAAAGCTATCAAGTAGAGCAGCACATTTCGGATCTCGAAGAGATTTTTCAAACCCTGAGGAGGTATCACATACGACTTAACCCAAGCAAATGTGCCTTTACGGTAGCCTCAGGCAAGTTCCTGAGTTTCATGGTTACCCATCATGGGATCGAGGCAAATTCAGAAAAAATTTGGGCCATTATGGAGATGTCACCTCTGAGGACTCAAAAAGATGTGTAGTGCCTTGTAAGATAGGTGGCTGTAATAAATAGATTCATGGCTAGATTGACGAAGTAGTATCTTCCATTCTTTAAGGCCCTCAAGCAGATCAAGGACTTTGTATGGATGTCAGAGTGCCAGTCTGCTTTCGATCAGCTTCGGGAGTACCTCATCTCAACCTCACTCTTGACCAGACCTATCGAAGGAGAGATATTGTATTTGTACCTTATAGTTTCTCCCATTGCTGTCAGCTCGATCCTCATCCAGGAGGAAGAGGGAGTGCAGAAACCTATCTACTATACAAGCTGGGTACTGAGAGATGCTAAGACCAGGTACCACAAGGTGGAGAAGATCGCCTACACCTTGGTGATATCGGTACGAAGACCATGAACCTATTTTTGAATGGACTCCATCACCATGCTGTTGGGAATAGTGTCCCAAAGTCAATCGTCAGCCTGTTGACGGTTGTGCTCATTTTTGTATTTATACATGAATTATGAATTAATAAAAATTATTTTGATATTTTTCATCACAAAATATTTCATCTTCTAATGAACTCCTATGTTGTGGTGAAGTCCTTAAGACTATTTAGACTCGACAAAGAAAGATTTGTCGTTTAGTCCTTAAATCTGTTCGCGATCAAATAATACGTTGTTACCAAGGACGATAACGTTTATCAAGCATAGGTTGTTGTGTGCCATATAGATTGGTTGTCCTCTTAACCAATGAGTATGGAGATACTGGTATAGCATACAGGTGAGATGTAAGGGTACATCTGCACTGAACGTGACCGACTCTGGAGCTATTTCTGTTGTCAAAATTTGCTCCGATGGAATATGGGTATAAATATCTCTCCGATCTGAGACCGCCACGATGACTTGCAAGCAACTCACTGCACTTAGGCACTAGACTACCTGAATTTTTAATTCAGTGATGGAAGGCTGCTGGGTGTAGTCAAGTACTTGACTTATCGGTGCGTGTGTCAAGATGGGATTGACCACTCCAGTTTAGGAGCTATGTATAGTCGTGTTTCAATTTAGCAAAACCTTGGCCAGGGTAGTCCTTGTGAGGAGTCACAGGAATGTTTGAGTTGAGCACGATTCGGATGATCTGATCAGGGTTGACAGTTTAACCCTGAGTCATCCTAAATACAGGGGTCAAAAGGATGAATTATATAATAACCATATTCATGTAGGTTTTGAGTGTTGCGATTGCGACTCTTCGATCTATCCAGACATCGGGTACCATTGCTAGATGGTCATTTCGATTAGTATAGGAATTGGTTCCTGTGCTACCGGCTTAGGTTCGAACCTGCGGGGTCACACACATTAGAGGTTCCTATCTGATCTGATGACTAATATAGAATCCTACATGTTTGAGACTCAATGATCGAGAATTAGAATTCTCTGATCACGAGTTCCACACATTATGGGTACTGGGGTCAAGAGTCCCACTGGTTGGGATTTTTCGATCAGGGTTACATATCGATGAATTCTGATGCCTGATTGCCCATCGGATTTGGACTCAGTATTTATGAAAAATTTAATTAGTGATTTGATCGCTAATTAACTCAATTTGATTGAGTAATTATTTTTAGATCAAGTCCAATTGAATTGGATTCAGTTGGGTTTGACTCGATTAGGTTAAGAGTTGACCTAATCGTCGAGATGGTTTAGTCCCTGATTTGATCAGGGGTTGGGGTTAGTCAATTCCTGATTTGATTAGAATTTTATTGAGCCTAATTTAGCCTAATTAAGTTGAGTTTAAATTAGTCTAATTAAAC
The DNA here is from genome assembly GCF_000442705.2 of Elaeis guineensis. NCBI lineage: Eukaryota > Viridiplantae > Streptophyta > Magnoliopsida > Arecales > Arecaceae > Elaeis > Elaeis guineensis. The sequence goes on from NC_026005.2 coordinate 43,516,090, forward strand.
CTAACTTATTTGGTTCAATTAGGTTGGTTTAAATAATTAAACCACCTTGACCCAATCTCCATGCGCCACCTCACTTCCATTGCACCTATTTGAATTCATGAGAAAGAACTTCTCATGAATTTTTTCCTCACACCAAGCCCTCTCCATGCCCCACTTTAATGTGTCATATGAATAGATAAGGATGATTGGTTGGCCATTCAAATTCAAAATAAAGTTTGAATTTGAATGGGCAATCAATCTTTGTGCCTTATCCCTTTTTTTACGCCCCATTTATTACATGAGAAAAGATTTCTCATGAAATTACTCCATGCACAATTTAAGGCACGCCTCACGCCTTTAGTGGATAAGGGATGAGTTGGTATCCATTTGAATTTAAAATTTGATTTGAATTCAAATGTGCAATTACTCATCTTTATCCTTTCTTTTGGATAAGATGTTTGACGTTGTTATAAAAGGAGGAGAAGAGTGGGGCATGCAAGAAGAAGATTTTTGAAAAAAAATTCTGGGGTGTGAGAAGTCTTGTGCGTGACAAGAAAGTCCATATCCTTTCAAGAGAAAAAGAAAGAAAAGAAAGAAAAGTGGGTGCAAGATTTCCGATGAGTTTCCTAAAGTTTTAGCCTGGGGTTTGAAAAATGAGAAAGTGAGCTACGAGTGTCGTGAGCCCACAAAATCTTAAGAAGATCTTCAACATCCTTTCAAGCATGTCTATTGATGATCCGGAGCATCCGAAGAATCGACAGACATCGATCGAAGGAGTTCGATCAGCATCGACCGTCAAAAGGACTCTACAACGAGCTAGCACTCGTGAGGAGTCGATCAGACCGAAAGCTTCATGTGGATGATCCGCAGAGGTCAGACATACTATATGGCTACATCACGACAAGCAGACTCTCCCGACGGTGATCAAATTACGACGATCTACTATCCGCACAAAGGTATTATGTTCTGAACACATTACAGTAAAGTGTTTACTGTTCGAATTTAAAATTCAAATTTAAATACATGCATGCTATATATCATATTTAGATCCTAGTGTAAGGTAAATTCATATTAATTAATTAGATTAATTAATATTTTTTCACTATAAAATCATAATTTTAAAAAAGTTTTAAAATGACCATTTTATCCCTGCACTGAATTTCTCATAAATGGTATCAGAGCGGGTTCTTAGATATGATATATATATATTTGCATGCATAAGTTAATTTGTAATCTAAAAGTTTAAATTTGAAATTCAAAATTTAAAATTTAAATTTTGAAAGTTGTTCGAAATTCAAAATTCAAAAATTTGAAATTCAAAATTTAAAATTTGAATTTTAAAATTTAAAATTTGAAACTCAAAAATTTGAAATTCAAAATTTAAAATTTGAAATTTAGTTGAAATTTCAAATTTGAAATTCAAAATTTTAAAATTTAAAATTTGAAATTCAAAAATTTAAAATTTGAAATTTGTTTAAAATTTGAAATTCAAAATTTAAAATTTGAAATTTAAAATTTAAATTTTGAAATTGGTATGTTTAGATATACTGGATCCAAGTAGTAAGTAATTGAATTGGGTTGGTTGCCATGACCGTCCGGTCATAGGAGAAAAATAGGGTTTAAAGGCCCTCTCCTCCCATTTGATGGGATCTCCTATGGCGGTAGGGGTGCCGCTGCAATTATATCCCATGCAGATGAAGTAGCGAAAGGAATTAATTGTAAATGTTCACTTGTAAAATTTATCATGAATGTGTTAGATTAGATCTAAAGGAATATTCATGATTTATTTTGATTGAGTTATTTTCTGTTATGTAATTAGCAATAGGATTGCTATTTATGAAATATGCTGATCTATTTGTGAAATGAGTCAACATAGTTGGTGAACAGAAAATAAAACCTTTCAAATTTGAAAATTATTTTCAAAATGTCAAACCCTGACCCATTAGCCCAAATACTTAATTAAAAGAATTAAGTGTTGTCTAGTAGGTCTAGAATTATGAATTAAGACCTAAGATAATTGCATAAACTTGTGGGTCAATGGGTTAAATGGATTAGGTCCATAATTGGGTTAGACCTAAGGTTAGCTTAAAGAAATAGACTAAATTAGAATAATTGGTCAAATCTAATCAAAAATTGAATTAGATTAGGTCAAGGATACTCTAGACTCAACTCCAATAGTTGTAGTTGAATGGATCTATGTCTTTAACTAGACCAAGATGGACTTAATTCATGGCTACGCGGTGGAACCCTATTTAATAAGTTGATCAAATTAAAACTAATGAACTAGTTGGTGTCCAAGGTAAGTTTGGCATTTTGACCAGTGGTTTTTAAGCGGGAGCTACTCGCAGTGATTCGATCTCTGATGAGTTAATGGCTTATCCCCACCACTAATCTCATTTACCTGACCAACCTGGTGAATTAGGTTTTGATTAGATCACTTGGTGATTAGGGCTCACCCATGTCATTAGATAAATTAGTTTGATTGATTTAGATGCTCCTAATGCCAGCTTTAATTAAATCTTTTTTAATCTGACTTGGTGAAGTCAGTGGGAGGATTGAAATTAGCTGGATATTTTCTTCTCATCTATCCTTTAATAAAATCCTCAAAAAAAAAATTATTAGGTCCCTAAAAATGATTAAGTTATATTGATAACTAAGTCATAGCCTCCCATTAAGTGAGTGATAATGAGTTCATTAGTTTAATAATCATTGGAGAACCAAAGGTCTGGTGCTTATTGACTAATGAAATTATCATTCATAATATGATAATTTGGTTTGAGTCTTTCTGATGGTGATCAGGTTGGCCAGCCAAAGTCGGGTCTGATCATTTATTGGTCTGATTCACCAAATCAAATCATGTTAATGGTTGGACCTAACCAGATCTTTTCAGTGGAGGCCAAAGCCTACTGATTAGGTTCTGAGGCAAAATCAATTACTAGAAATTGTTTAGAGAAACAACTGGTTATGGACCTACCCATAGATGCACATGGGTTGACCAACCAAAGTTGGGCTCGTGTGTAGTCTGTGTGGATTCTAGTACCCACTAAGGAGTTAAAGTAATTCTTCGAATTGGAGGTTGAGGCTACCAGTTCATAAAAATACTGAAAGAAACTTTAGACTAAAGTCCAAGTCTTTAGTATTTATAATTTATGTACTAATAGAGGTCTGATTTTCCTTTATGCAGCTATGGCCACTACCCTGTCCCTCCGGTCATTATTAGAAAATGACAAGCTCATGGGACCTAATTTTGATAGTTGGTATCGAAAATTAAAAATCATCCTTGAGCATGAGTGGATCCTTTATGTAGTAACGGATCTGGCACCTGAGAAGCCAGCCCTGAACGTTAGAGGGACGATCCGAGACACTTATCAGAAGTGGCTCAACGAGCGCACCACCATTCGGTGTATTATGCTGGCGGCAATGAATGATTAGTTCAGTCGCAGGTTCGAGAACGCTTAGCCATAGGAGATGCTTCAAATGTTGAACGACTCCTTTGGCACGCCTGACGACGTTGAAAGGTACAAAACTAGTTGTGCCATTTTCAATGCTCGAATGAGGGATGGAGCCTCAGTCACTAATCATGTACTGTATATGATCGAAATGATTGAGCGCCTAACTAAACTGGGCTTTCCCCTGCACGAGCAGCTCGATAAGGATGCGATCCTTAATTCATTGCCCAAGTCCTTCCTCTCCTTCCTTACTCATTTTCGGATGACAAAGCCTGCAGTGAACTATCACGGTTTGTTGGAATTGCTGCAGAATTTTGAGAAGGATCACCAGCTCCATAAGGAGTCGGTGAATGTTGTGGGAGGATCTTCTTCTGGTCGTCGACCCTTTAAGAAAGGGAAGAAGAAGAACAAGAAGAAGAAGAATAAGAAGGTGCAGCTACATGCTGGGACGTCTGCACAGGGTCAGACCAAGAAGCGCAAGCCCGACCAGAGCCAGACGGAGTGCTTCTTTTGTAAGAAGCAGGGGCATTGGAAGAGGAACTGTCCTCTATACATTGCTTCCCGGGACCCGAACAGGCCGAAGAAGAAGCAAGGTACTTATATGATAATACCTTGCAACTTTTTCATTTATGATACTACTGCCTGGGTATTGGATACCAGAAGTCCTTATCATATTTGTAATTCGATGCAGGATCTGCAGGTCAGTAGGAGATTTGATGAAGGCGAGAGGTTCCTGAACGTTGGAGATGGAAGCAAAGTTCTAATTCTAGCATTAGGAATCATGAACCTTGTAATCAATTCTCGAAATATAATTCTGAATGAATGTCACTATTATCCAAGCTTTTTATTAAATATTATTTCTGTAGACCTTTTGGCCATGTACGGTTATCAATTTTTAATAAAAGAAAATGTTTGCAATATCATTTTGAATGGTGTTACAATGTTTGTTGGACAACTTAATAATGAAATTTACTTTCTATCACAACCTGTTAATGTGGTTCAAACCTCCGGTAAATGTCCTAGAATAGATAATGTGTCAGAAGTCTACCTTTGGCACTGTAGGCTAGGTCATATCAATAAGAACAGGATAAACAGGTTGGCTCAAGAAGGAATTCTTGAAGTAGGTGATTGTGAATCACTTCCAACCTGTGAGTCCTGTCTTCTTGGTAAAATAACCAAATCACTTTTTACTGGAAAAGGTGAGCGAGCCAGTGAACTCTTGGGTTTGGTACATTCTGATGTATGTGGACCCATGAGCTCAAGTGCAAGAGGTGGATATTTCTACTTCATAACCTTCACAGATGACCTATCAAGGTATGGGTATGTCTATTTAATGAAGCATAAGTCGGAGTCATTTGAAATGTTCAAACAATTCCAAAATGAGGTAGAAAAATAAACTGAAAAGTGTATTAAAACTCTTCAATCTGATCGAGGAGGTGAATACCTTTCCAATGATTTTCTGACATATCTTGGAGAGAATGAGATTCTCTCTTAATGGACACCTCCTGGAACACCACAGCATAATGGTGTGTCTGAAAGGAGGAATCGGACCTTGTTGGACATGGTTTGATCCATGATGGGGTTTGCTGGTCTGCTGATCTCCCTCTAGGGATATGCGCTCGAATCGGCTTGTTACCTTCTAAATAGAGTTTCGAGTAAGTCTGTAACCAAAACACCATATGAGATATGGATAGGACGTAAGCCAGTACTCTCGCACCTTAGGGTTTGGGGATGTCCGGCTTATGTTAAATATTTAATTACGGACAAGCTTGGATCTAGGTCTGACAAGTGTAATTTTATAGGGTACCCAAAAGAGACCAAAGGGTATTACTTCTACCTAGCTGGTGAGCAAAAAGTGTTTGTCAGCCTTAAGGCAATCTTTTTGAAAAAAGAGTTCCTTGGTGAAGGGACTGTTGCCTCTAAGGTCGAACTTGATGAAGTTCGACAGGTGAAAAAATCGACACAAGTTGCGGAACCTGAACCGGATTTGGTTAGATCAGATCCGGAGCCCATTGTTCAAGCACCCTTAAGACAATCTGGTAGAGTACCACATAAACCAGACAGATACTATGGTTTCTTGGTCCGGGACGGCGATCCTATCGAACTTGATGAAAATGATGAGGATCCGATCACCTACATAGATGCAATGCAGAGATCCGACTCTGAGAAATGGCTGGAGGCCATGAAATTCGAAATGGAGTCCATGAAGGTCAACGATGTGTGGACATTGGTTGACCCATCCGAAAGAGTAAAATCTATAGGGTGTAAGTGGGTCTTCAAGAGGAAGAGAGGCGCAGACGAAAAGGTGAAAACCTATAAAGCCCGTCTGGTTGCCAAGGGATATCGTCAACGTTATGGTATAGACTATGACGAGATGTTTTCTCCTGCGGTGATGCTCAAATTCATTCGGATTATGCTTGCGATAGCTGCCCATCTGGACTATGAAATCTGACAGATGGATGTGAAGACAGCTTTCCTAAATGGAGAGCTAGATGAAGAGGTGTATATGATACAACCTGAAAGATTCACATCTACAGATGAGTCTAAGGTGTGCAGGCTATAGAGGTCCATTTATGGACTTAAGCAGGCATCACAGAGTTGGAACATACATTTTGATAAGACGATCAAGATGTATGGCTTCGTTAAGAGTGGAGAAGAGCCATGTATTTATAAGTGGGCTAATGGTCCAGTAGTAGTATTTCTTATATTGTATGTGGATGACATTCTCTTAATTGGAAATGATGGCCCTGCATTACAGGAAATAAAGATTTGGCTGTCATCACAGTTCTCCATAAAAGATCTGGGAGAAGCTTCCTACATCTTAGGGATGAGGATCTATAGGGATAGATCTAAAAGGTTGCTTGGTTTATCTCAGTCCACGTACATTGATACTATGCTAAAGAGGTTCAGCATAGAGAATTTCAAGAAAGACTATCTTTCGATAGGCCATGGAATTTCTCTCTCAAAGAGGGATTGTCCAACAACACCTCAAGAGAGAGAGCGTATGGGTAGGATTCCATATGCTTCAACAGTGGGATCTATCATGTACACCATAATATGTACATGACCAGATGTGGCATACTCACTAGGGGTAGTGAGTAGATACCAATCTGATCCAGGGGAGAATCACTGGAAGGTTGTTAAAACCATCCTGAAGTATTTAAAAAATACTAAGGATCAGTGGCTTGTTTATGGTGAATCGGACTTGAGACTTATAGGATGTACAGACTCTAGTTTCCAGTCTGATCATGATGATAGCAAAAGTGTGTCGAAATTTATTTTTACCCTTAATGGTGGGGCTATCTGCTGAAAAAATTCCAAGCAGCACACAGTGGCTGATTCAGTTTGCGAGGCGAAATATGTCGCTGCATCAGATGCTGCCAAAGAAGCAGTATGGCTGAGAAAATTCATCATCGAGCTCGGAGTAGCACCCTCCCTTGTTGGTCCAGTTCTGCTCTACTGTGACAGCTCTGGAGTCATTGCTCAGGCGAAGGAACTAAAGGAACACCAGCGGATGAAGCATATTCTGCACCGCTACCATCTCATCCGAAAAATTATGGATCGAGGTGACGTCGATCTTCAGAAGATCGACGGGAAGGAGAATCTGGCTGACCCATTCACTAAAGCTATTGCGGTGAAGGAGTTCGACAACTACAAGTCGAAGATGGGTATTAGATACTGCACCGATTGGCTTTAGGCCAAGTTATAGATTATTGGGAATAGTATCCCAAAGCCAATCGTTAGTCTGTTGACGGTTGTACTCATTTTTGTATTTATACATGAATTATAAATTAATAAAAATTATTTTAATATTTTTCATCACAAAATATTTCATCTTCTAATGAACTCCTATGTTATGGTGAAGTCCTTAAGACTATTTAGACTCGACAAAGGAAGATTTGTCGTTTAGTCCTTAAATCTGTTCGCGACCAAATGACACGTTGTTACCAAGTGTTGGGTATAAAATACCCGCGGCCGAAATTCCCATCAGAAAGGCTCCGCCCGGACTCCTATGGGAGCCGGGCTCCTCCAACGCCATCAGCAAGCGCGGCTCCGCCCGGACTCTTTCGGGAGTCGGGCTCCACCTCCGACATCAGAACGGTTCTGCCCGGACTCCTACGGGAGCCGGGCTCCACCTCCGACATCAGAACGGTTCCGCCCGGACTCCTACGGGAGCCGGGCTCCACCTTCGACATCAGAACGGCTCCGCCCGGACTCCTACGGGAGCCGGGCTCCACCTCCGACATCAGAACGGTTCCGCCCGGACTCCTACGGGAGCCGGGCTCCACCTCCGACATCAGAACGGCTCCGCCCGGACTCCTATGGGAGCTGGGCTCCACCTCCGACATCAGAACGGTTCCGCCCGGACTCCTACGGGAGCCGGGCTCCACCTCCGACATCAGAGCGGTTCCGCCCGGGCTCCTACGGAGACCGGACTTCAACCGCGGCCGAACCTCAATCGACAGATCCGCACCAACAATCATGATCCTGTTCCAGGTCCTACAGCGGATTCTACGCGGCTCCAACAGCGGACCCATTACTCCCTGACAGGCTGTAGCAAACGGCCACGATTCTGTCCCGCTCCCTGCGGCAGGTGCGGCATGATCCCACTACTCACTGACAGCTAGCAGCAACGGACGCCGCCCCACTATCCGCAACAGGCCATACGTGGCAGACTATGACAATAGCCACGAGTCTACCCCACCACTCTCCGTAATTAATTTCCCTGACCGTGGGCGGCCCACTACCAGACGGTTGCAGGTGTCACCATCAATCCGTTGCCCCCTCTGCCTATAAAAGGGAATCCAGATACGTTATTCTCTAAGCTCTTTTGCCTTATCTCAAAACTCTGCTAAATTCTCCGTTCGAGCACTCCATTCTTGTTGAGGCAGAGAACTGACTTGAGCGTCGGAGGGTCTTGCCGGAGCAACCCCACCTCCGGTTTAGACTTCCCTTGCAGGTCCCGGCGGCGACCGCGGCTTCCTCAACTCCAGCTTCTCCGGCGCAGGCGGATTTTTGCACCAACAGGATTGGCGCTAGAAGGAGGGCGTGAACCTTCGCAACACCCTTGTTCTTAAAGGAGCGCTCGACGGATCCGCTTCCGGCCATCTTTTCCGGCACCCAAGCCTCCTTTCCCTGTCCGATGCCTTCTCGCGGGGTTTCTGCACAACTACCTCTGGCTATGACCGCCGATAAAGGGTGGTCGGGCGACCAGTCTCCGCGGGATTCCGTTAATGTCATCTCGGGGAAATCCCAGCGGGAGGCGATCGGCAAATCAGCTGCACCCCCCAAGCGGCAAAAAGTCGAGGAACCCATAGCCTTCACTGAAGAAGACGCCCAGGGAGTCCAATTCCCTCACAACGACGCGGTCGTAATTTCTTTGAACATAGCAAATTATGATGTCCGTCGCGTTCTCGTCGACAACGGAAGTTCAACTGACATCTTGTTCTACAACGCCTTTTCAAGGATGACCACTCTTGGCGGTCGTCTAAGGCCGATGTGTTCCCCCTTGATAGGGTTTACTGGTGACGCCGTTCCTACGGAAGGAACGATAGCTCTAACTGTGACCGCGGGTCAGCATCCAAAGCAGTCCAGGGCTCTGGTGAATTTCCTGGTGGTAAAGGCGCCATCTGCCTACAATGCAATTCTTGGCCATCCCGGCCTCAATGCCCTCAGAGCCGTTGTTTCAACCTATCATTTGAAGTTGAAGTTCCCCACCGACAAAGGGATTGGAGAAGTTCGGGGAGACCAGGCGCTGGCCAGGCACTGCTACAATATTGCCCTGCAAAGAAGCGATCGAGCGGACCTTTGTCCAGTCGACGGGTTGGATGCGCGCGACGACCTCACTGAAGAGAGGGGCGGCCCGATCGAGGACCTAATACCAATTCCTTTGAATGATGGGAATGCGGAGCACGTGGTGTTGATTGGCTCCAACCTGGAGGAGGAGGTGCGGACGCATCTCGTGAACTTTCTCCGAAGAAATGCGGATGTTTTCGCATGGGTCCCGGCAGATATGCCGGGGATCGAGACAGAAGTTATGGAACATCATCTGGCGGTCGACCCTAAACATCGGCCAACAAAAGAAAAAATCCGGAGTCATGCCCCAGAGAGGCAGAAGGCGATAGCCGAAGAAGTGGATAAACTTCTCAAGGCCGGATTCATCAAGGAGGTCAATTATCCAGAGTGGATCTCCAATGTTGTCCTGGTCAAGAAAGCAAACGGCAAGTGGAGGATGTGTATCGACTTCAAAAAGCTGAATAAAGCTTGCCCAAAGGACAGCTACCCCCTGCCCAGGATCGACCAACTGGTGGACGCTACCTCGGGCCACGAGCTTCTCACTTTTATGGACGCATTCTCCGGCTATAACCAGATTAGGATGGCATCGGAAGATGAAGAAAAGACTGCTTTTATCACTAGTCGCGGCCTTTACTGCTACAGGGTTATGCCGTTCGGCCTCAAGAACGCAGGCGCAACCTATCAGCGGTTGGTAAATAAAATCTTCAAAGAACAAATCGGCCGAAACATGGAGGTGTACGTGGACGATATGCTCGTGAAAAGTAGATCTTCCGGAGATCATGTTGCCAACCTCGAGGAAACTTTTGGCGCTCTTCGAAAATACAGAATGAAGCTGAACCCGACCAAATGTGCTTTTGGGGTAACCTCAGGAAAGTTCTTGGGCTTCATGGTGTCGGGGCGTGGGATTGAGGCCAATCCGGAGAAAATTCGTGCCATCCGGGAGATGGCCGCCCCGCGGTCGATCAAGGAGGTTCAGTGCCTCACTGGGAGGATCGCAGCTCTTAATCGCTTTGTCGCGAGGTCGGTTGAGCGATGTTTGCCCTTCTTCCAAACCCTCAAACAATCGAAGAACTTCTGTTGGACCCCTGAATGTCAACAGGCATTCGAGGAATTAAAGAGCTACCTTAGCTCACCTCCACTACTGGCAAAGCCCGAACCTGGGGAGGAGTTATTTTTGTACCTGGCAGTCTCTCCCACATCCCTCGCGGCAGTCCTTGTCAAAGAAGAAACAAAAATCCAGCGGCCGGTCTACTACCTTAGCCGCGTGCTAAGGGACGCCGAGACCAGGTATACTAAATTAGAGAAACTGACCTACGCTTTGTTGATTGCAGCTCGAAGACTCCGACCTTACTTTCAAGGACACACGGTGACGTTGCTCACCGACCAACCGATCAAAGCGGTTTTGCACCAAGCTGATATTTCTGGGAGAATGGCGAAATGGGCAATCGAGCTCACAGAATTCGACATCAACTACCAGTCTAGGCCGGCAATAAAGGCCCAGGCATTGGCGGATTTCATAGTAGAATGCACCGTCCCTGTGGAGGCCGAACCTGAGCAAAGCAAAATTGACGACCTAAAGACTCAACCGGACTCCTCCGATGAAGAAGCCAGTTCCTTCGATGGCTTTTGGACCCTCCACGTGGACGGATCTTCCAACATGGCGGGCGCTGGTGCAGGCCTGATCTTGACCAGCCCAGAGGAAGTTGTCGCGGAGTACGCTCTGCGTTTCAGATTCCCCGCAACAAACAATGAAGCAGAATATGAAGCTCTAATCGCAGGATTGAGGGTCGCTAAGGAGCTTGGAATAAACCAACTCCGGGTACACAGCGATTCCCAACTTGTAGTGGGACAAGTCAGCGGGAGCTTTGAAGCGCGGGAGGACAGTATGGCCAAATATCTTGAGAAGGTGAAGGAATTCACCCCCGCTTTCAACAATTTCGACATCAAGCAAATTCCAAGATCGGAGAATGCCAGAGCCGATTTTCTCTCCAAGCTAGCAACATCGGCTCCGGCCGAATTGCCCAAAGGCGTCCTCTTTGAAGTTTTAAAGCACCCAAGTACGGAAGAACCGCAGCTCGTAATGGATATTGACCACGAGCCCAGCTGGGTTGACCCGCTGATAACCTATCTTAGAGATGGGATTCTCCCCCAAGACGCGAAAGAGGCCCAGAAACTCCGAAATCAAGCATCCCGGTACATCCTCTATGAGGGCAAATTGTACAAGAGATCGTACTCCTTGCCTCTCTTGAGATGTCTCCGACCCTCAGAAGCCGACTACGCTTTATGGGAAGTGCACGAGGGAGTTTGCGGAAGCCATTTGGGTGCCAGATCTCTATCCCACAAACTACTCCGCCAAGGGTACTACTGGCCAACAATGCATCATGATTCAATCGAATATGTCAAAAAATGCGATCGATGCCAAAGGTACGCCAACGTCCAGAGACAACCTGCTACCGAACTCACACCCCTGAGTGCCCCATGGCCTTTCGCGCAATGGGGGATGGATATTCTTGGCCCCTTTCCCATGGCGTCCGGTCAAAGGAAATTCCTCCTTGTAGCAATCGACTACTTCACCAAATGGGTCGAGGCCGAACCACTAGCCAAAATCACAGAAGCGAAAGTGCAGGACTTCGTCTGGAAATCAATAGTGTGCAGGTTCGGTTTACCTCGAACATTGATCACTGATAATGGACGGCAATTCGCGGGAGCCAGATTTGCTGAATTCTGTGAAGACCTAAACATCTCCCACAAGTTCACATCAGTGGCCCATCCCCAGGCAAACGGCGAAGCCGAGGTAACGAACAGAACCCTTTTGCAGGGAATCAAGACAAGGCTTGAAAAAGCGAAAGGAACTTGGGCGGACGAGCTTTACCATGTGCTATGGGCGTACCGAACTACCCAGAGGTTGCCTACAGGAGAGACTCCCTTTGCTCTAGCCTTTGGTACAGAAGCCGTCATCCCGATCGAACTTAAACTCCCGTCGGCACGAGTCGTGGCGTTCGACGAACCCCAGAATGCACAAAATCTCAGGGCCAACCTCGACCTACTGGAAGAAAGGCGGGAGATCGCTCAGGTCCGAATGGTGGCCTACAGACAGAAGGTTGCCCGATATTATAACGCCTGAGTCAAGAATAGGACATTTAGAGCGGGGGATCTTGTACTCCGACGAGCTGCTGTCTCACAGCCGCAGGCCCAGGGGAAGCTAGCCCCAAATTGGGAAGGACCTTATGAGATCAAAGAAGTAGTCCGACCTGGGACTTATTATCTTAAGGAGCTCGGAGGGGCCGACCTCCCGCGACCATGGAACTCAGAAAACTTACGGGTATATTACCAGTGATTTCATCCTAATCGAAAAATGTGTGCCCACTTGTCTAGGGACAATTCAAGCAGACGGTATAAAAAACGAGAACGCAATCTTACAAAAGTCGAAGGCCCGGTTCCTTTAGACCGGATGGGGGGAGAGGCCTCACAACGCCCATATGTGCCCCCACAGCCCTGTTAGAGACAGGAGGAGAACCTCGCCCTAACTTGAGCAAAGTCGAAGGCCCGGTTCCTTTAGACCGGATGGGGGGAGAGGCCTCACAATGCCCATATGTGCCCCCACAGCCCTGTTAGGGACAGGAGGAGAACCTCGCCCTAACTTGAGCAAAGTTGAAGGCCCGGTTCCTTTAGACCGGATGGGGGGAGAGGCCTCACAACGCCCATATGTGCCCCCACAGCCCTGTTAGGGACAGGAGGAGAACCTCGCCCTAACTTGAGCAAAGTCGAAGGCCCGGTTCCTTTAGACCGGATGGGGGGAGAGGCCTCACAACGCCCATATGTGCCCCCACAGCCCTGTTAGGGACAGGAGGAGAACCTCGCCCTAACTTGAGCAAAGTCGAAGGCCCGGTTCCTTTAGACCGGATGGGGGGAAAGGCCTCACAACGCCCATATGTGCCCCCACAGCCCTGTTAGGGACAGGAGGAGAACCTCGCCCTAACTTGAGCAAAGTCGAAGGCCCGGTTCCTTTAGACCGGATGGGGGGAGAGGCCTCACAGCGCCCATACGTGCCCCCGCAGCCCTATCAGGAACAGGAGGAGAACCTCGTCCTGACATGAGCGGGGAGTAAGGCCCGGACTCCTACGGGAGTCGGGTTCCGCCACAAAAGGTTTCGCCCGGACTCCTACGGGAGCCGGGTTCCGCCACAAAAGGTTTCGCCCGGACTCCTACGGGAGCCGGGTTCCGCCACCAAAAGGTTTCGCCCGGACTCCTACGGGAGCCGGGTTCCGCCACAAAAGGTTTCGCCCGGACTCCTACGGGAGCCGGGTTCCGCCACCAAAAGGTTTCTCCCGGACTCCTACGGGAGCCGGGTTCCGCCACCAAAAGGTTTCGCCCGGACTCCTACGGGAGCCGGGTTCCGCCACCAAAAGGTTTCGCCCGGACTCCTACGGGAGCCGGGTTCCACCACGAAAAGGCTTCGCCCGGACTCCTACAGGAGCCGGACCCCACCTTCGACATCAGAGCGGCTCCACCCGGACTTCTACGGAAGCCGGACTTTACTTACGACTTTGATTACAGAAAGACTTTGCCCTACTTCTTATGAAAACTATGCTGCTTCAACTTCCAGGAGCTTCTTCGAACCTAGCCCCAACTCCAGCGGAGAAAGATCCCAGCAAACCTAACAAGTGGATATCTCCCAACGGCAGGAAAAATCGAAAAGAAGCCCAGCGAAGGACGACCCCACATGAACTGAAAAGGTCGTCGACGGTCTTGGAACGGCATGACACAGGCAAAGAGAAAGAAAGAAGTTCGACAGACAATTATTTGACACGAGAGGTAAACAAGGTACTGAAATCACTATTTTATTTGATAGAAGCACACGTTACAGGACCCGGCGGGTCAGGAAAAAGAGAAAAAGAAAATACATGTCTCGCAAAGCACGATTCAGGCAGGATGAATCGGAGGCCGATCCAAGCTGCAAATTCCTCTTCCCGTCTCCGTTCTTCTCAGTCGCATTCTCCAGTGCGTGTAACATCTCTCGCCCCATCTCTCTTCCTTCTGTCCCCAAAGTTCCGACCTTAGCGAGAAGGGGGTGGGATTGATCTCCGAAGGCGGCGGGGGTAACAACGGCAGTAACGAAGACCTGTTTCAAGAAGAGCCGTAGCCATGACGGCCGCCACCTGAGACGCTCCGGCAAGGTCGGCATGCGCTACTTCCACCATCTCCGCAACAAGTTCTACCGCCCCGACCGTCGTCCTCCTCCTCGCCTTCCTCCGAGCCCTAACAATCCCCTCAAGAACAGCTTCCAGAGTTGAGGACATGGTGTGGAAACCCTCAGAGAAGGATTGATGGGCAAAAGGCGGCGAGAATTGGCACGAGGGGAGCAAGACTCTCAGGGGAAAAGAAGAACGCCAGGATGAGACCGTGAATGGATCGAAGGGTTTAAATAGCCGGCGGATCCTGGCGCAGTTATGACGGTGTGAATTCCTGGGCCAGATGGTGTGTGCCGCGTGTCGCGCTTATCCGCTTCGTTGCTATCGAGGGTTGATCGCTCACAGATTTCCACAGAGCGACGTCTGGGATCGCGTTTCAACGGGGGTTTCGAAAAGACTTTTCAAGTCGCCTCTGCCAAAAAATGGATTCTGACACGCGCACATTAAGTGGGGGCAGCTGCGCACAGGGATCGAGGGGGCAATTTTGGCTGCGCATCTCTCTCTCTGTGTACTTCCTTCGCTTGAAATTCAAACTTGGAAGTAGGGGGACTGGTGTTGGGTATAAAATACCCGCGGTCGAAATTTCCATCAGAAAGGCTCCGCCCGGACTCCTACGAGAGCCGGGCTCCTCCAACGCCATCAGCAAGCGCGGCTCCTCCCGGACTCCTACGGGAGCCGGGCTCTACCGCCATCAGCAAGCGCAGCTCCGCCCGGACTCCTACAGGAACCGGGCTCCGCCGCCGACATCAGAACAGCTCCGCCCGGACTCCTACGGGAGCCGGGCTCCTACGAGATCGCTCCGCCTCCGACATCAGAACGGTTCCACCCGGACTCCTACGGGAGCCGGGCTCCACCTTCGACATCAGAACGGCTCCGCCCGGACTCCTACGGGAGCCGGGCTCCACCTCCGACATCAGAACGGTTCCGCCCGGACTCCTACGGGAGCCGGGCTCCACCTTCGACATCAGAACGGCTCCGCCCGGACTCCTACGGGAGTCGGGCTCCACCTCCGACATCAGAACGGTTCCGCCCGGACTCCTACGGGAGCCGGGCTCCACCTCCGACATCAGAACGGTTCCGCCCGGACTCCTACGGGAGCTGGGCTCCACCTCCGACATCAGAACGGTTCCGCCCGAACTCCTACGGGAGCCGGGCTCCACCTTCGACATCAGAACGGCTCCGCCCGGACTCCTACGGGAGCCGGGCTCCACCTCCGACATCAGAACGGTTTCGCCCGGACTCCTACGGGAGCCGGGCTCCACCTCCGACATCAGAACGGCTCCGCCCGGACTCCTACGGGAGCCGGGATCCACCTCCGACATCAGAACGGTTCCGCCCAGACTCCTACGGGAGCCGGGCTCCACCTCCGACATCAAAGCGATTCCGCCCGAGCTCCTACGGAGACCGGACTTCAATCGCGGCCGAACCTCAATCGACAGATCCGCACCAACAATCATGATCCTGTTCCAGGTCCTACAGCGGATTCTACGCGGCTCCAGCAGCGGACCCATTACTCCCTGACAGGCTGTAGCAAACGGCCACGATTCTGTCCCGCTCCCTGCGGCAGGTGCTGCACGATCCCACTACTCACTGACAGCTAGCAGCAACGGACGCCGCCCCACTATCCGCAACAGGCCATACGTGGCAGACTATGACAATAGCCACGAGTCTACCCCACCACTCTCCGCAATTAATTTTCCTGACTGTGGGCGGCCCACTACCAGACGGTTGCAGGTGTCACCATCAATCCGTTGCCCCCTCTGCCTATAAAAGGGGATCCAGATACGTTATTCTCTAAGCTCTTTTGCCTTATCTCAAAACTCTGCTAAATTCTCCGTTCGAGCACTCCATTCTTGTTGAGGCAGAGAACTGACTTGAGCGTCGGAGGGTCTTGCCGGAGCAACCCCACCTCTGGTTTAGACTTCCCTTGCAGGTCCCGGCGGCGACCGCGGCTTCCTCAACTCCAGCTTCTCCGGCGCAGGCGGATTTTTGCACCAACAGGATTGGCGCTAGAAGGAGGGCGTGAACCTTCGCAACACCCTTGTTCTTAAAGGAGCGCTCGACGGATCCACTTCCGGCCATCTTTTCCGGCACCCAAGCCTCCTTTCCCTGTCCGATGCCTTCTCGCGGGGTTTCTGCACAACTACCTCTGGCTATGACCGCCGATAAAGGGTGGTCGGGCGACCAGTCTCTGCGGGATTCCGTTAATGTCGTCTCGGGAAAATCCCAGCGGGAGGCGATCGGCAAATCAGCTGCACCCCCCAAGCGACAAAAAGTCGAGGAACCCATAGCCTTCACTGAAGAAGACGCCCAGGGAGTCCAATTCCCTCACAACGACGCGGTCATAATTTCTTTGAACATAGCGAATTATGATGTCCGTCGCGTTCTCGTCGACAACGGAAGTTCAGCTGACATCTTGTTCTACAACGCCTTTTCAAGGATGACCACTCTTGGCGGTCGTCTAAGGCCGATGTGCTCCCCCTTGATAGGGTTTACTGGTGACGCCGTTCCTACGGAAGGAACGATAGCTCTAACTGTGACCGCGGGTCAGCATCCAAAGCAGTCCAGGGCTCTGGTGAATTTCCTGGTGGTAAAGGCGCCATCTGCCTACAATGCAATTCTTGGCCATCCCGGCCTCAATGCCCTCAGAGCCGTTGTTTCAACCTATCATTTGAAGTTGAAGTTCCCCACCGACAAAGGGATTGGAGAAGTTCGGGGAGACCAGGCGCTGGCCAGGCACTGCTACAATATTGCCCTGCAAAGAAGCGATCGAGCGGACCTTTGTCCAGTCGACGGGTTGGATGCGTGCGACGACCTCACTGAAGAGAGGGGCGGCTCGATCGAGGACCTAATACCAATTCCTTTGAATGATGGGAATGCGGAGCACGTGGTGTTGATTGGCTCCAACCTGGAGGAGGAGGTGCGGACGCATCTCGTGAACTTTCTCCGAAGAAATGCGGACGTTTTCGCATGGGTCCCGGCGGATATGCCGGGGATCGAGACAGAAGTTATGGAACATCATCTGGCGGTCGACCCTAAACATCGGCCAACAAAAGAAAAAATCCGGAGTCATGCCCCAGAGAGGCAGAAGGCGATAGCCGAAGAAGTGGATAAACTTCTCAAGGCCGGATTCATCAAGGAGGTCAATTATCCAGAGTGGATCTCCAATGTTGTCCTGGTCAAGAAAGCAAACGGCAAGTGGAGGATGTGTATCGACTTCAAAAAGCTGAATAAAGCTTGCCCAAAGGACAGCTACCCCCTGCCCAGGATCGACCAACTGGTGGACGCTACCTCGGGCCACGAGCTTCTCACTTTTATGGATGCATTCTCCGGCTATAACCAGATTAGGATGGCATCGGAAGATGAAGAAAAGACTGCTTTTATCACTAGTCGCGGCCTTTACTGCTACAGGGTTATGCCGTTCGGCCTCAAGAATGCAGGCGCAACCTATCAGCGGTTGGTAAATAAAATCTTCAAAGAACAAATCGGCCGAAACATGGAGGTGTACGTGGACGATATGCTCGTGAAAAGTAGATCTTCCGGAGATCATGTTGCCGACCTCGAGGAAACTTTTGGCGCTCTTCGAAAATACAGAATGAAACTGAACCCGACCAAATGTGCTTTTGGGGTAACCTCAGGAAAGTTCCTGGCCTTCATGGTGTCGGGGCGTGGGATTGAGGCCAATCCGGAGAAAATTCGCACCATCCAGGAGATGGCCGCCCCGCGGTCGATCAAGGAGGTTCAGTGCCTCACTGGGAGGATCGCAGCTCTTAATCGCTTTGTCGCGAGGTCGGCTGAGCGATGTTTGCCCTTCTTCCAAACCCTCAAACAACCGAAGAACTTCTGTTGGATCCCTGAATGTCAACAGGCATTCGAGGAATTAAAGAGCTACCTTAGCTCACCTCCACTACTGGCAAAGCCCGAACCTGGGGAGGAGTTATTTTTGTACCTGGCAGTCTCTCCCACATCCCTCGCGGCAGTCCTTGTCAAAGAAGAAACAAAAATCCAGCGGCCGGTCTACTACATTAGCCGCGTGCTAAGGGACGCCGAGACCAGGTATACTAAATTAGAGAAACTGACCTACGCTTTGTTGATTGCAGCTCGGAGACTCCGACCTTACTTTCAAGGACACACGGTGACGTTGCTCACCGACCAACCGATCAAAGCGGTTTTGCACCAAGCTGATATTTCTGGGAGAATGGCGAAATGGGAAATCGAGCTCACAGAATTCGACATCAACTACCAGTCTAGGCCGGCAATAAAGGCCCAGGCATTGGCGGATTTCATAGTAGAATGCACCGTCCCTGTGGAGGCCGAACCTGAGCAAAGCAAAATTGACGACCTAAAGACTCAACCGGACTCCTTCGACGAAGAAGCCAGTTCCTTCGATGGCTTTTGGACCCTCCACGTGGACGGATCTTCCAACATGGCTCCGCTCGGACTCCTACGGGAGCCGGGCTCCACCTTCGACATCAGAACGGCTCCGCCCGGACTCCTATGGTAGCCAGGCTCCACCTCCGACATCAGAACGGTTCCTCCCGGACTCCTACGGGAGCCGGGCTCCACCTCCGACATCAGAACGGCTCCGCCCGGACTCCTACGGGAGCCGGGCTCCACCTCCGACATCAGAACGGCTCCGCCCGGACTCCTACGGGAGCCGGGCTCCACCTCCGACATCAGAACGGTTCCTCCCGGACTCCTACGGGAGCCGGGCTCCACCTCCGACATCAGAGCGGTTCCGCCCGGGCTCCTATGGAGACCGGACTTCAACCGCGGCCGAACCTCAATCGACAGATCCGCACCAACAATCATGATCCTGTTCCAGGTCCTACAGCGGATTCTACGCAGCTTCAGCAGCGGACCCATTACTCCCTGACAGGCTGTAGCAAACGGCCACGATTCTGTCCCGCTCCCTGCGGCAGGTGCTGCACGATCCCACTACTCACTGACAGCTAGCAGCAACGGACGCCGCCCCACTATCCGCAACAGGCCATACGTGGCAGACTATGACAATAGCCACGAGTCTACCCCACCACTCTCCGCAATTAATTTTCCTGACCGTGGGCGGCCCACTACCAGACGGTTGCAGGTGTCACCATCAATCCGTTGCCCCCTCTGCCTATAAAAGGGGATCCAGATACGTTATTCTCTAAGCTCTTTTGCCTTATCTCAAAACTCTGCTAAATTCTCCGTTCGAGCACTTCATTCTTGTTGAGGCAGAGAACTGACTTGAGCGTCGGAGGGTCTTGCCGGAGCAACCCCACCTCTGGTTTAGACTTCCCTTGCAGGTCCCGGCGGCGACCGCGGCTTCCTCAACTCCAGCTTCTCCGGCGCAGACGGATTTTTGCACCAACAGGATTGGCGCTAGAAGGAGGGCGTGAACCTTCGCAACACCCTTGTTCTTAAAGGAGCGCTCGACGGATCCACTTCCGGCCATCTTTTCCGGCACCCAAGCCTCCTTTCCCTGTCCGATGCCTTCTCGCGGGGTTTCTGCACAACTACCTCTGGCTATGACCGCCGATAAAGGGTGGTCGGGTGACCAGTCTTCGCGGGATTCCGTTAATGTCGTCTCGGGGAAATCCCAGCGGGAGGCGATCGGCAAATCAGCTGCACCCCCCAAGCGGCAAAAAGTCGAGGAACCCATAGCCTTCACTGAAGAAGACGCCCAGGGAGTCCAATTCCCTCACAATGACGCGGTCGTAATTTTTTTGAACATAGCGAATTATGATGTCCGTCGCGTTCTCGTCGACAACGGAAGTTCAGCTGACATCTTGTTCTACAACGCCTTTTCAAGGATGACCACTCTTGGCGGTCGTCTAAGGCCGATGTGCTCCCCCTTGATAGGGTTTACTGGTGACGCCGTTCCTACGGAAGGAACGATAGCTCTAACTGTGACCGCGGGTCAGCATCCAAAGCAGTCCAGGGCTCTGGTGAATTTCCTGATGGTAAAGGCGCCATCTGCCTACAATGCAATTCTTGGCCATCCCGGCCTCAATGCCCTCAGAGCCGTTGTTTCAACCTATCATTTGAAGTTGAAGTTCCCCACCGACAAAGGGATTGGAGAAGTTCGGGGAGACCAGGCGCTGGCCAGGCACTGCTACAATATTGCCCTGCAAAGAAGCGATCGAGCGGACCTTTGTCCAGTCGACGGGTTGGATGCGCGCGACGACCTCACTGAAGAGAGGGGCGGCCCGATCGAGGACCTAATACCAATTCCTTTGAATGATGGGAATGCGGAGCACGTGGTGTTGATTGGCTCCAACCTGGAGGAGGAGGTGCGGACGCATCTCGTGAACTTTCTCCGAAGAAATGAGGATGTTTTCGCATGGGTCCCGACGGATATGCCGGGGATCGAGACAGAAGTTATGGAACATCATCTGGCGGTCGACCCTAAACATCGGCCAACAAAAGAAAAAATCCGGAGTCATGCCCCAGAGAGGCAGAAGGCGATAGCCGAAGAAGTGGATAAACTTCTCAAGGCCGGATTCATCAAGGAGGTCAATTATCCAGAGTGGATCTCCAATGTTGTCCTGGTCAAGAAAGCAAACGGCAAGTGGAGGATGTGTATCGACTTCAAAAAGCTGAATAAAGCTTGCCCAAAGGACAGCTACCCCCTGCCCAGGATCGACCAACTGGTGGATGCTACCTCGGGCCACGAGCTTCTCACTTTTATGGACGCATTCTCCGGCTATAACCAGATTAGGATGGCATCGGAAGATGAAGAAAAGACTGCTTTTATCACTAGTCGCGGCCTTTACTGCTACAGGGTTATGCCGTTCGGCCTCAAGAACGCAGGCGCAACCTATCAACGGTTGGTAAATAAAATCTTCAAAGAACAAATCGGCCGAAACATGAAGGTGTACGTGGACGATATGCTCGTGAAAAGTAGATCTTCCGGAGATCATGTTGCCGACCTCGAGGAAACTTTTGGCGCTCTTCGAAAATACAGAATGAAGCTGAACCCGACCAAATGTGCTTTTGGGGTAACCTCAGGAAAGTTCCTGGGCTTCATGGTGTCGGGGCGTGGGATTGAGGCCAATCCAGAGAAAATTCGTGCCATCCAGGAGATGGCCGCCCCGCGGTCGATCAAGGAGGTTCAGTGCCTCACTGGGAGGATCGCAGCTCTTAATCGCTTTGTCGCGAGGTCGGCTGAGCGATGTTTGCCCTTCTTCCAAACCCTCAAACAATCGAAGAACTTCTGTTGGACCCCTGAATGTCAACAGGCATTCGAGGAATTAAAGAGCTACCTTAGCTCACCTCCACTACTGGCAAAGCCCGAACCTGGAGAGGAGTTATTTTTGTACCTGGCAGTCTCTCCCACATCCTTCGCGGCAGTCCTTGTCAAAGAAGAAACAAAAATCCAGCGGCCGGTCTACTACATTAGCCGCGTGCTAAGGGACGCCGGTCTACTACATCAGAACGGCTCCGCCCGGACTCCTACGGGAGCCGGGCTCCACCTCCGACATCAGAACGGTTCCGCCCGGACTCCTACGGGAGCCGGGCTCCACCTCCGACATCAGAACGGCTCCGCCCGGACTCCTACGGGAGCCGGGCTCCACCTCCGACATCAGAACGGCTCCGCCTGGACTCCTACGGGAGCCAGGCTCCACCTCCGACATCAGAACGGTTCCGCCCGGACTCCTACGGGAGCCGGGCTCCACCTCCGACATCAGAGCGGTTCCGCCCGGGCTCCTACGGAGACCGGACTTCAACCGCGGCCGAACCTCAATCGACAGATCCGCACCAACAATCATGATCCTGTTCCAGGTCCTACAGCGGATTCTACGCGGCTCCAGCAGCGGACCCATTACTCCCTGACAGGCTGTAGCAAACGGCCACGATTCTGTCCCGCTCCCTGCGGCAGGTGCTGCACGATCCCACTACTCACTGACAGCTAGCAGCAACGGATGCCGCCCCACTATCCGCAACAGGCCATACATGGCAGACTATGACAATAGCCACGAGTCTACCCCACCACTCTCCGCAATTAATTTCCCTGACCGTGGGCGGCCCACTACCAGACGGTTGCAGGTGTCACCATCAATCCGTTGCCCCCTCTGCCTATAAAAGGGGATCCAGATACGTTATTCTCTAAGCTCTTTTGCCTTATCTCAAAACTCTGCTAAATTCTCCGTTCGAGCACTCCATTCTTGTTGAGGCAGAGAACTGACTTGAGCGTCGGAGGGTCTTGCCGGAGCAACCCCACCTCCGGTTTAGACTTCCCTTGCAGGTCCCGACGGCGATCGCGGCTTCCTCAACTCCAGCTTCTCCGACGCAGGCGGATTTTTGCACCAACACCAAGGATGATAATATTTATCAAGCATAGGTCGTTGTGTGCCATATAGGTTAGTTGTCCTCTTAACTAATGAGTGTGGAGACACTGGTATGGTATACAGGTGAGATGTAAGGGTACATCTGCACTGAACGTGACCGACACCGGAGCTATTTCTGCTGTCAAGATTTACTCTGATGGAATATGGATATAAATATTTCTCTGACCTGAGACCGCCACGATGACTTGCAAGCAACTC
Organism: Elaeis guineensis; assembly: GCF_000442705.2. Classification (NCBI taxonomy): domain Eukaryota; kingdom Viridiplantae; phylum Streptophyta; class Magnoliopsida; order Arecales; family Arecaceae; genus Elaeis; species Elaeis guineensis. The sequence goes on from NC_026005.2 coordinate 43,539,037, forward strand.
ACTGTACTTAGGCACTGGACTACCTGAATTTTTAATTCAGTGACGGAAGGTTGCTGGGTGTAGTCAAGTACTTGACTTGTCGGTGCGTGTATCAAGATGGGATTGACCACTCCAGTTTAGGAGCTGTGTACAGTCATGTTTCAATTTAGCAAAACCTTGGCCAGGATAGTCCTTGTGAGGAGTCTCAGGAATGTTTGAGTTGAGCACGATTCGGATGATCTGATCAGGGTTGACAGTTTAACCCTGAGTCATCCTAAACACAGGGGTCAAAAGGATGAATTATACAATAACCATATTCATGTAGGTTCTGAGTGTTGCGATTGCGACTCTTTGACCTATCCAAACATCGGGTACTATTGCTAGATGGTCATTTCGATAAGTACAGAAATTGGTTCCTGTGCTACCAGCTTAGGTTCGAACCTGCGGTATCACACACATTAGAGGTTCCTATCTGATCTGATGGCTGATGTAGAATCCTACATGTTTGAGACTCAGTGATCGAGAATCAGGATTCTCTGATCACGAGTTCCACACATTATGGGTACCGGGGTCAAGAGTCCCATTGGTTGGAATTTTTTGATCAGGGTTACATATCGATGAATTCTGATGCCTGATTGCCCATCGAATTTAGACTCAGTATTTATAAGAGGTTTAATTAGTGATTTGATCATTAATTAACTCAATTTGATTGAGTAATTATTTTTGGATCAAGTTCAAGTGAATTGGATTCAGTTGGGTTTGACTCGATTAGGTTAAGAGTTGACCTAATCATCGAGATGGTTTAGTCCCTGATTTGATCAGGAGTTGGGCTTAGTCAATTTTTGATTTGATTAGAATTTTTTGAGCCTAATTAAGCCTAATTAAGTTGGATTTAAATTAGTCTAATTGGACCTAACTTATTTGGTTCAATTAGGTTGGTTTAAACAATTAAACCACCTTGACCCAATCTCCATGCGCCACCTCACTTCCATTGCACCCATTTGAATTCATGAGAAAGAACTTCTCATGAATTTTTTTCTCACGCCAAGCCCTCTCCATGCCCCACTTTAATGTGCCATATGAATGGATAAGGATGATTGGTTGGCCATTCAAATTCAAAATAAAGTTTGAATTTGAATGGGCAATCAATTTTTGTGCCTTATCCCTTTTTTTATGCCCCATTTATTACATGAGAAAAGGTTTCTCATGAAATCACTCCATGCATAATTTAAGGCACGCCTCACACTTTTAGTGGATAAGGGATGAGTTGGTGTCCATTTGAATTCAAAATTTGATTTGAATTCAAATGTACAATTACTCATCTTTATCCTTTCTTTTGGATAAGATGTTTGACGTTGTTATAAAAGGAGGAGAATAGTGGGGCATGCAAGAAGAAGATTTTTGGAGAAAAATTCTAGGGCGTGAGAATTCTTGTGCGTGAGAAGAAAGTCCATATCCTTCCAATAGAAAAAGAAAGAAAAGAAAGAAAAGTGGGTGCAAGGTTTCCGGTGAGTTTCCTAGAGTTTTAGTCTGGGGTTCGAAAAGTGAGAAAGTGAGCTACGAGTGTCGTGAGCCCATAAAATCTCAAGGAGATCTTCAACATCCTCTCAAGTATGTCTATTGATGATCCAGAGCATCCGAAGAATCGACAGACATCAATCGAAGGAGTTCGATCAGTATCGGCCGTCAAAAAGGCTCTACAACAAGCTAGCACTCGTGAGGAGTCGATCAGACCGGAAGCTTCATGTGGAAAATCCACAAAGGCCAGACATGTTGTGTGGCTGTATCATGATAATCAGACTCTTCTGACGGTGATCAGATTACGGCGATCTACTACCCGCACAAAGGTATTGTGTTCTGAACACATTACAGTAAAGTGTTTACTATTTGAATTTAAAATTTAAATTTAAATGCATGCATGCTATATATCATATTTAGATCCTAGTATAGGATAAATTTATATTAATTAATTAGATTAATTAATATTTTTTCACTGTAAAATCATAATTTTGAAAAAGTTTTAAAATTACCATTTTACCCCTACACTGAATTTCCCACACATGCTGACCGATCAATTTCTGAGGCAAGTCTTGTAGAAGCTCGATGCCTCGAGGAGATTGACCAAGTGGGTCATGGAGCTCGAAGAATTCGACATTCACTATCACCCCCGACCATCTATCAAGGTCCAAGTTTTGGCCAATTTTCTCATAGAGTGTACACTTCCTGGAGAAATTGAGTCCCTTCCAAAGTTTTGTTGCCTTAGTGCTTGCAATCCTATGGATGCTACACGTCGATGGATCATCCAACACAAGAGGAGCTAGGGCTGGACTGATTCTTATCGATCTTGATAGTATTATAGCAAAGCAAGCTCTCCACTTCAACATTAAAATCTCGAATAATAAAGTAGAGTATGAAGCACTCTTGACTGGATTGAGACTCACTCGGGAGCTTGGAGTCTCGCATCTCCATGTTGGAAAATGTGTCCTAAAATCAATCATATGATGATTGATTTTTTTTTGTATATAAATTATTCATTAATAAATAAAAATTATTTTGACATTATTCATAATAAAGTTGCATCTTTCTTGTAGAACTCTTGTATATGTTAGTAATCGATAAAGAGAGGATTTATCATATAGTTCTTAAATATATTCGTGACCAAATGATATATCATTACAGGACGATGATGTTTATCGAGTGAAGATCATTGTGTGCCATATAGATTGGTTGTCCTCTTAACCAAGGAGTGTAGTGACACTGGTATGGCATACAAGTGAGATATAGGAGTACATCATCACTGAATAGGTGACTCACCTGCTAAGCGTTCTACTGTCAAGAGCTGCTCGTGAAGCATATAGATGTAAGTTCACTCAGACCTGAGATCACTATAGTGACTTGTAACCAACTCACTGTGCTTTGATACCGGACTATCTAGATTTCTAATACAGTGATGAAAAACTACTGGGTACAGTCAAGTACTTATGAAGTCTGTGTGTGGATCAAGATGAGATTGACCCCTCCGGATTATAAGAATTGATGTATCACTATATTTTAATTTAGTAAAATCTTGATCAGGATAATCTATGAGATAGATTTGAAAGGTTAAAATACAACGTGGATGAAACACTCCAAGTTGACAGTTAATCCGAGATCCTCCTAGGGCATTTAGGATCAAAGGAATGAATTATACGGTAACTATATGCATAGATTTTGAAATATTTTTTTACAATTATTTGACCTATCTAGACATCAAAAATCATTGCTAGATGGTAGCTTTGATTAGTATAGAAAATAGTTTCTATGCTATTGACTTAGTGTTCGAATTTATAGAGTCACGCACACAAGTCAGACGATGTAGAAAAGTATTGGCCTATGTTTATATGTCTAATTTAAAAGTACTTGATTTGATTGAATATATAAACTAACTTGATTAAGAATTAAGTTGTAGGTCAAATGGGATTGAAGAGTTGACTATGTCTAGTTAGCACTACACATGAGATTTAGGTTCAATTCCAGAAATGAACAGTTTTTGATCTATGATCCAAGAAGTCTATGAGAGATTGGATTAAAGTATTAATTAATTTCAAGTTAGATTTGAATTAATTAGACTTAATTGAGTTTAAAATTTTAAGTTAGACTTGGTCCTAAAGTTCTAAACAGTTTAGGATTAACAGCCTTTCGAAATTATTTCAAAATAGCTTCGATTGGATTCGAAGTGAACCATTTTTGGATGAGATCCTTCAAGCTCATTTCACTAAGACTCTCTCACCTTCATGGCTGACCAGCATCTGGTCTGGTACTGGTTGTCGGCCGTCTCACATCGGTGTGGGCGTGGGTGCAAAGTAGGTGCTATGTTAGGCACCAATCCTTTCTCATGTAGGAGTCTTTCTTTGATAAGTTATGAACTAATTCAAAGCTTGTTTAAATTAGGACTTCTATACTTATTTGGTCATAAAAATCATCTATAAATAGAGAGGGTCTCTATCTATGGATGCATAAAAATCAGATTGTGAGAAAAGAGAGAGAGAGAGGCGTCAGAGCTTGTGGGCGTCCCCCCTTTGGCATGTCCACCTCCTTGCCGCCCCTCCTCTTCTTGATGTGGGCCCTCTTTAGGCATCCCCTTTGCTGGTGTAAGGTATCACACCATCACCTCTCTTCCCTCCCTTGGTGGCCTTGTGAAGGTGCATCAATCCAGATATTCATCCTGCTTTTCTGCGTTGCCTGGTGTGCGCATGAAGTAGAGGGCCTGCAGTTCTAGGCCTATGCAAAAGTTGAATCTAGATTTTGAGGATTTGATTTATATTCCACTACAATCCAAATAAAGATTTGATCTTTATTTAGTTGGATGTATAAAAAATTTTTAGATGCAATCCTGATTATTCGTGAGAAACAGGTTTCTTTCCCTTCACTCCAAGCATTCAGTAATCACAATTTGGAGTTGGCCAAGTTCATAGAGAATATGAGGCCAAAGCATCCAAAATGAAAAAATATTTGTAGAAGGTATGAGAGATATGTTGGATTTAGGTGTTTTATGCATGTAGATTTCAAAATATTTTCGTAACAGGCAGTGGAAGACTAGATTAAAATACTTTTAATCTATGCATGCATAGATATAATCTAAACACCTACAGATCTAGTTCATATGATGAAAATAATCTAAACACCTACAGATCTAGTTCATATGATAAAAATAAAATAAACATGCATCTGATTTTAATATGAAATAAATTCGATGATCGAATCACCTACTTGTAGTGCTATTTTTCTTCTTCAAGATCTGGATCTGAAGATATCTGCAAGTTCCAGTGAAACTACACACGTGTCCGACCTCTACAGATATCTATATGGAGCTGATGTAGATCAGGAGCATCCAAGACCATCGAGGTGCTAGCTCTTTTTTATATCTCGCTCCTTTGATTTGGCTCTCCTTCAACTCTTCCCAGATCGGAGAAGATGATCAAAAGAGGAAACTATGCACAAACACCTTTCATGCAAGATAGGAGGAAGAGAAGAAGAACTCCGAGATGAGAGAACACCTTCTCTCTTTCTCACTTTTTTCTCTCTTTGATTTTCTCTCTCTCTCTATTGGCACACCAGGGGTTGAGCGTCAGAAGCATGAGGCACAAAAGCAAGGGGGACTAGAATAGTTTTAGTGTAGGAAAAATGCTACTTAAAATCTGACCCACTTCTCTTCCACACCTTCTAAATAGATAAAGATAATCCACCCCAGATAAGATAATCCAAATTTTGAATCAAATTTAAAATTAGATAAAGATCAATCCTTATCTAGAGGAGAGAGAAGATCAAGGAAGAGGGGTGCCCAAGGTGGGTGCCCACTCTTCTCATTCACGCATGCCAAAGAAGGGGATGCGCATCCCCATACATGCCCCTCTTTTTTGACATAAGAGAGGAGAGAGAGTCCTAGTAAATCTGAGACTCTGACATCTTAATCCAATTCAACTTGACTCGAGATAAATTTGAATCCAATTCAAAATCGGTTCAAGCCGAATTCAAGCCAGATTCAATCCTAATCTATTTAGGACTCAAATCTGAAATCCAAAATATCCAATTAAACTTAATTAGGTCAAATCTAATCAAATTAAATTTTATTTAATTTAATTATTTAGGACTTGATTTTCAATTTGATCTCATCAAATTGCATTGCAATAATTGCAATTATATCCTCCTTGCTAACCATTAGCAGATCCTCTACTTGTAACTTCTATAAATTGATCCAAATTATCAATTATATTGATAATTTGATCATGATCCAACCATTTGATTTAATCAAACACTTATTGTGGGTGACTCCATAGGTTCTCTTCTGTCTAGTAGTAAGACATACCATGATCTTCATCATAGTATCATCGAAATATCTTTCAATGGGTTGAAACAATTCTAACTCATACCCATCAAGGATCATCGATCTAGAACGATCTAGGATGATCCTAGTGAGTTCTCAAAATCTACTAGTGACATCTCGCAACATGTGATAGCAATCCAATAGAACAGAATAAATAGAACTCCTAAGTGTAGTTACAGTGTGATTCAATTCTTCTATTATGAGTCCCGATGAGATGGAGGTTATGAAAAACTCATCAAATCTCAACATCATCATATGCAAAATTCAATTAGCTCGAGTCCAAATCATGAAACTCATGGAAACTTCCTTCCATTAATCATCTTATTATGGCTACAGACTTAAGGACTCAGCTTCTCAAATTCCATACGACTATTCCTTACCTACTAAGATTGATAGATTCCATTTAGGTACGCATCCTACGCCTACAATGAATCTACTATATCCAATATATACTATAAAGATCTAAATGATTAAGAGATCATGTTTATGTGTAGTTAAACTATAGCAATCTCACTACGAGCAGTTGAAGCATCGCAGATCAAAGAACCATTCATACTGCTACAGTATCGAGAAGATCACTGATGAGTGAATAGACATCTATGTCATCTCTCATATGGTCATGCTCGATACTAATGTTCTCCAACATCTACTCGCATTCTCGCTCAGTATCTCCACACCATAGATTTGAGACTCATCTATCTCGAAAGAATCGATCCGTGTACCGATCTAAGCAGATCAATCATCATCCCCGTAATGATCCATCGATTGGGAGTAATTTAGAAATTAATCACACATATCTCAAATTCTTAACTTTTAAGAATATGTGTCTTTAAATTATTAATTCTTTAGACGATTCAAGGACATATTACATAAGAATGAAAATAAAATTATCTACTTTATTGATAAATTAATATTTTAAGTATAATTTTATGTTCTAAAAAATTACAATATGTCTGTCATATTGGCTTTTAGGGCATGCATCTAACAAAATCATTCCTCCTTTCACCAAATTTGAGATTTTGTAGATATCTAGTATGAAAAATGCCCAAGCAGATCTACTGTCAAAGCTGGTGACATCAGAGTGCACTGACATTCTAAAGCCTACCTATGTGGAGACCCTTGAGATACATAGCATCAAGGACAAACTGACTCAAGTGATGTAGGTAGACCCTGAACCTTATTGGATGGATCCACTGGTCCGGTACACGCAAGAAGGGTCGCTGCTCGAAGATCGAGCCAAAGCCTGACAGATACCAATCAAGTCAGTGCGATATGTGATACTTGAAGGAAAGCTCTATAGGTGATTCTACTGTTGGGAATAGTGTCCCAAAGCCAATCATCAACCTGTTGACGGTTGTGCTCATTTTTGTATATGTACATAAATTATGAATTAATAAAAATTATTTTGGTATTTTTCATCATAAAATATTTTATCTTCTAATAAACTCCTATGTTGTGATGAAGTCCTTAGGACTATTTAGACTCGACAAAGGAGGATTTGTCGTTTAGTCCTTAAATCTATTTCTGACCAAAAGATACGTTGTTACCAAAGATGACAATGTTTATCAAGCATAGATCGTTGTGTGCCATATAGGTTGGTTGTCCTCTTAACCAATGAGTGTGGAGACACTGGTATGGCATACAGGTGAGATGTAAGGGTACATCTGCACTGAACGTGACCGACTCTGGAGCTATTTCTGCTGTCAAGATTTGCTCCGATGGAATATGGGTATAAATGTCTCTCCGACCTGAGACCGTCATGGTGACTTGCAAGCAACTCACTGCACTTAGGCACTGGACTACCTAAATTTCTAATTCAGTGACGGAAGGCTGCTGGGTGTAGCCAAGTACTTGACTTGTCGGTGCGTGTGTCAAGATGGGATTGACCACTCTAGTTTAGGAGCTGTGTACAGTCGTATTTCAATTTAGCAAAACCTTGGCCAGGATGGTCTTTGTGAGGAGTCACAGGACTGTTTGAGTTGAGCACGATTCGGATGATCTAATCAGGGTTGACAGTTTAACCCTGAGTCGTCCTAAACATAGAGGTCAAAAGGATGAATTATATAGTAACCATATTCATGTAGATTTTGAATATTGCAATTGTGACTATTCGACCTATCCGATCGTCAGGTACCATTGCTAGATGGTCACTTCGATTAGTACAGGAATTGGTTCCTGTACTACCAGCTTAGGTTCGAACCTGCGGGGTCACACACATTAGAGGTTCCTATCTGATCTGATGGCTGATGAAGAGTCTTAATGCTCGTAGACTATGAGTCCTACATGTCTGAAACTCTGTGATCGAGAATCAGGATTCTCTGATCATGAGTCCCACACATTTTGGGTACCGGGGTCAAGAGTCCCACTGGTTTTGGACTCTTCGATCAGGGTTACATATCGATGAATTCTGATGTCCGATTACCCATCAGATTTAGACTCAATATTTATGAAAGATTTAATTAGTGATTTGATCATTAATTAACTCAATTTGATTGAGTAATTATTTTTGGATCAAGTCCAATTGAATTGGATTCAGTTGGGTTTGACCCGATTAGGTTAAGAGTTGACCTAATCGTCGAGATGGTTTGGTCCCTGATTTGATCAGGGGTTGGGCTTAATCATTTTCTGATTTGATTAAGATTTTATTAAGTCTAATTAAGCCTAATTAAGTTAGGTTTAAATTAGTCTAATTGGGCCTAACTTATTTGGTTCAATTAGGTTGGTTTAAATAATGAAACCATCTTGACCCATTCTCCCTGCGCCACCTCACTTCCACTGCGCCCATTTGAATTCATGAGAAGGAAGTTCTCATGAATTTGTCCTCACGCAAAGCCCTCCTCATGCCCTACTTTAATGTGCCAAATGAGTGGATAAGGATGATTGGTTGGCCATTCAAATTCAAAATAAAGTTTGAATTTGAATGAGCAACCAATCTTAGCGCCTTGACCTTATCCTCTTTTAGCACCCCATTTATTACACGAGAAAATGTTTCTCATGAAATCACTTATGCACAAATTAAGCCACGCCCTCCTCTTCTCACGCCCTTAGTGGATAGGGATAAATTGGTTTCCATTTGAATTCAAAATTTGATTTGAATTCAAATGTGTAATTACTCATCTTTATCCTCTCACGTGGATAAGATGTTTGACATTGTTTTAAAAGGAGGAGAAGAGTGGGGCGTGTGCAAGAAAAATTTTGGAGAGAAAATCTAGGCGTGAGGAATCCTTGTGTGCAAGGTGGAGGTCTATATCCTTCCGAGAGAAAAAAAAAAAAAAGAAAGAAAAAGTGTGCGCAGGGTTTCAGTGAGTTCTTTAGGGTTTCAGCCTGGAGTTCGGGAAGTGAGAAGGTGAGTTACGAGTGTCGTGAGCCCACCAAATTTTAGAGAGATCTTCAACATCATCTCAAGCATGTCTGCTGATGATCTGAAGCATCTAAAGAATCAACAGATATCGATCGAAGAAGTTCGATCAGCATCGACCGTCGAAAGGACTCTACAACGAGCTAGCACTCGTGAAGAGTCAATTAGATCGAGAGCTTCGTGTGGACGATCCGCAGAGGCCAAACATGCTGTGTGGCTACATTATGACAATCAGACTCTTTCGATAGTGATCAAATTACGGCGATCTACTATCCGCACAAAGGTATTGTGTTCTGAACACATTACAGTAAAGTGTTTACTGTTCAAATTCAAATTTTAAATTTAAATGCATGCATGCTATATATCATATTTAGATCCTAGTATAAGATAAATTTTTATTAATTAATTAGATTAATTAATAATTTCTACTGTAAAATAGTAATTTTGAAAAAAAATTAAAATTATCATTTTACCCCTGCACTGAATTTTTTCCACAAATGGTATCAGAGCGAGTTCTTAGATATGATATATATATTTGCATGCATAGATTAAGTTGTAATCTAAAAGTTTAAATTTGAAATTTAAAATTTAAAATTTAAATTTTAAATTTTGAAAGTTGTTCAAAATTCAAAATTCAAAAATTTGAAATTCAAAATTTAAATTTTAAATTTTAAATTTTAAAATTTAAAATTCAAAATTCAAAAATTTAAAATTTAAAATTTAAAATTTAAAATTTGATTGAAATTTAAAATTTAAAATTTAAAATTTAAAATTCATAATTTAAAATTCAAAAATTTGAAATTTAAAATTTGTTTGAAATTTAAAATTCAAAATTTAAAATTTAAAATTTAAAATTGATATATTTAGATATACTTGATCCAAGTAGCAAGTAATCGAATTGGGTTGGTTGCCATGGCTGTCCGATCATAGGAGAAAAGTGGGTTTAAAGGCCCTCTCTTCCCATTCGATGGGGTCTCCTATGGTGGTAGGGGTGCCGATGCGATTATATCCCATGCAGATGAAGCAGCGAAAGAAATATTCATGATTTATTTTGATTGAGTTATTTTTTGTTATGTAATTAGCAATAGGATTGCTATTTATGAAATGTGCTGATATATTTGTGTAATAAGTCAATATATTTGGTGAATAAAAAATAAAACCTTTCAAATTTGAAAATTATTTTTGAAATGCCAAACCCTGATCCATCAGCCCAAATACTTAATTAAAAGAATTAAGTATTGTCTAGTAGGTCTAGAATTATGAATTAAGATCTAAGACAATTGCATAAACTTGTGGGTCAATGAATTAGATGGATTAGGTCCATAATTGGGTTAGACCTAAGGTTAGCTTACAGAAATAGACTAAATTAGAGTAATTGGTCAAATCTAATCAAAAGTTGAATTAGATTAGGTCAAAGATACTCTAGACTCAACTCCAATAGTTGTAGTTGAATGGGTCCATGTCTTTAACTAGACCAAGATGGACTTAATTCATGGCTACGCGGTGGAACCCTATTTACTAAGTTGATCAAATTAAAACTAATGAACCGATTGATGTCTAAGGTAAGTTTGGTAGTTTGACCAGTGGTTTTTAAGCGGGAGCTACTCGCAGTGATTCGATCTCTGATGAGTTAATGGCTTATCCCCACCACAGATCTTACTTACCTGGCCAACCTGGTGAATTAGGTTTTGATAAGATCACTTGGTGATTAGGGCTCACCCATGTCATTAGGTAAATCAGTTTGACTGATTTAGGTGCTCCTAATGCCAGCTTTAAGTAAATCTTTTTTAATCTGACTTGGTGAAGTCAGTGGGAGGATTAAAATTAGCTAGATATTTTCTTCTCATCTATTCTTTAATAAAATCTTCAAAAAAAATAATTATTTGGTCCTAAAAATGATTAAGTTATATTGATAACTAAGTCATAGCCTCCCATTAAGTGAGTGATAATGAGTCCATTAGTTTAATAATCATTGGAGGCCCAAAGGCCTGGTGCTTATTGACTAATGGAATTATCATTCATAGTATGATAATTTGGTTTGAGTCTTTCGGATGGTGGTTAGGTTGGCCGACCAAAGTCGGGCTTGATCATTTATTGGTCCGATTCACCAAATCAAATCATGTTAATGGTTGGACCTAACCAGATTTTTTCAGTAGAGGCCAAAGCCTACTAATTAGGTTCTGGGGCAAAATTAATTACTAGAAGTTGTTTAGAGAAATAACTGGTTATGAACCTACCCATAGATGCACTGGGTTGACCAACCAAAGTTGGGCTCGTGTTAGTCTGTGTGGATTCTAGTACCCACTAAGGAATTAAAGTAATTCCTCGAATTGGAGGTTGAGGCTACCAATTCGTAAAAATACTGGAAGAAACTTTAGACTAAAGTCCAAGTCTTTAGTATTAATAATTTATATACTAATATAGGTCTGGTTTTTCTTTATACAGCTATGGCCACTACCCTGTCGATCCGATCATTATTAGATAATGACAAGCTCATAGGATCTAATTTCGATAGCTGGTATCGAAAATTAAAAATCATCTTTGAGCATGAGTGGATCCTTTATATAGTAACGGATCCGGCACCTGAGGAGCCAGCCCTGAACGCTAGAGGGACGGTCTGAGACACTTACCAGAAGTGGCTCAACGACTGCACCAACGTCCGGTGCATAATGCTGACGGCAATGAATGATGAGTTTAATCGCAGGTTCGAGAATGCCCAGCCACAGGAGATGCTTCAAATGTTGAACGACTCTTTTGGCATGCCTGATAATGTTGAAAGGCACAAAACTAGTTGTGCCATTTTCAATGCTCGGATGAGGGATGGAGCCTCAGTCACTGATCATGTACTGTACATGATCGAAATGATTGAGCGCCTAAGTAAACTGGGTTTTCCCCTGCACGAGCAGCTCGGTAAGGATGCGATCCTTAATTCTCTACCCAAGTCCTTCCTTCCCTTCCTTACTCATTTTCGAATGACAAAGCCTGCAGTGAACTACCACGGCTTGTTGGGGTTGCTGCAGAATTTTGAGAACGATCACCAGCTCCATAAGGAGTCGGTGAATGTTATGGGAGGGACTTCTTCTGGTCGTCGACCCTTTAAGAAAGGGAAGAAGAACAAGAAGAAGAAGAATAAGAAGGTGCAGCTGCATGTTGGGACATCTGCACAGGGTCAGACCAAGAAGCGCAAGCTCGACCAGAGCCAGGCAGAGTGCTTCTTTTGTAAGAAGCAGGGGCACTGGAAGAGGAACTGTCCTCTATACATTGCCTCACTGGATCCGAACAGGCCAAAGAAGAAGCAAGGTACTTACATGATAACACCTTGCAACTTTTCTATTTGTGATACTACTGCCTGGGTATAGGATATCGGAAGCCCTTATCATATTTACAATTCGATGCAGGGTCTGCAGGTTAGTAGGAGATTTGATGAAGGTGAGAGATTTCTGAATGTTGGAGATGGAAGCAAAGTTCCAGTTCTAGTATTAGGAATCATGAACCTTTGATGTGCAAATCTTAAAATTTGTAAATAAAACCGCAAGCACACGATGTGCAGAGTAGCACGACCAGCGAGTACGGGTCGATCCCACAGAGACTTGGTTTAAAAATGATTTTCAAATCTATGCTCAAGCGAGCTTTAACAAAAATCGAAAGTCAAAAGTTGTTTGCTTTAGACAATAAGACTAAGGATCTAGGATTTTTGAATCCACTAGATCTAGATTAGAGAATTCTACCTAGAATTTTTCTTATTGATCCTAACGACTACTCCTCTTGTCTTTCCCAAGCATAGATTATGAAGGGACTAAGGCCCAATGATAACCCATCAAGATTTTTTACAGGGGAGTAGTAACTAGGATCCCTTAGGGTTTTCTCCTCCTATGCACTGAATCAAGCATGAACTATGAAGAGACTCTGACCCAACTGTAGTTCATCAAAAATTCTTGGCAAAAGAGGAAGAAAAAGAAACCCTAAGAAAAAGAAAGAACCCTATGTAAAATCTCTACTCATGATCTAGCTTCATCGCAAACCCTAGAAGGGATGCTTAGCTAGACATGATCTAAATCTACTTGCAAAATTTAAATACAGAAAAATAAACTACCCTAATTTCATAAATTAAACTATCCTAATTGCATATGCAAATCTTAAAATTTGTAAATAAAACCGCAAGCACACGGTGTGCAGAGTAGCATGACCAGCGAGTACGGATCGATTCCACAGAGACTTGGTTTAAAAATAATTTTCAAATCTATGCTCAAGCGAGCTTTAACAAAAATCGAAAGTCGAAAGTTGTTTGCTAAAGACAATAAGACTAAGGATCTAGGATTTTTGAATCCACTAGATCTAGATTAGGGAATTCTACCTAGAATTTTTCTTATTGATCCTAACGACTACTCCTCTTGTCTTTCCCAAGCATAGATTATGAAGGGACTAAGGCCCAACGATAACACATCAAGATTTTTTACAGGGGAGTAGTAACTAGGATCCCTTAGGATTTTCTCATCCTATGCACTGAATCAAGCATGAACTATGAAGGGACTCTGACCCAACTGTAGTTCATCAAAAATTCTTGGCAAAAGAGGAAGAAAAAGAAACCCTAAGAAAAAGAAAGAACCCTATGTAAAATCCCTACTCATGATCTAGCTTCATCGCAAACCCTAGAAGGGATGCTTAGCTATACATGATCTAAATCTACTTGCAAAATTTAAATGCAGAAAAATAAACTATCCTAATTTTATAAATTAAACTATCCTAATTGCATAAATTTAAACTGCATAATTTAAACTAACCTAATTGCATAAAATTAAATTGCATAAATTAAACTATCCTAATTGCAAGAAAAATAAATTGCATAATGTAAAGAGATGAAATTGCATAAAAATAAGATTTTATATATAAAAAAAATTTATTACAAAAACCTCAAAGCTCGAGGCTTGAGAAGAGAGCTAAAAACCCCACTATCTAGGGTTACAAGCTTGATCGGAAGGAAGAATACATAAAACAAGGGCCTTTGGGGGCTTTTTATAGGCATTTAGGGGTTATAAGGTTTTCAAAACTTTAGATGTGGAACTAAGAGGTTTTAGAGGGTTGTTAGGGGGATTTATGGTGCGCCGATGGGTCCATGGTCCATGCGCCTGTTGCTGTGGACCAGGCGGCTAACCAGATCACCAAATTAGTTGATTTTTGACCAATTTTGATCTGATTTGACTCGGATTTGACCCAATTGAGTCTTCTTTCTTCATTCTTCAATTTCTGGATCAATTTAACTCCGTTTTGCATAAAATTTATGCCATTGGAATCCTCTTTCCGTGTTCTTTCTATTGATGATCTCTTCTTCTGCAAAATATAATAATAAGTATCAATTTCTTAATAAATTTAGATAATTTAGATATTAATTGATACTTTTTATGTCAATTTGTGACATAAATCACACCCCCCAACTTAATCATTGCTAGTTCCTTAGTAATGTACCAAAATAAGATCATATTTCAAAAAGATCCTTCCTTTGCAAATTAATTTAAGATCGAAATTCAAGAAGTTTTCTATTATTACTAAGTAATGAGCTTCGAATTAGAATCGGTAGTCAGTCTACTTAGAAGCTTTCTTAGAGTACACTTAAAATTTTATAGCACTTGTGTG